>NC_048301.1:67005989-67109031 GCF_013100865.1 Trachemys scripta elegans | reverse complement strand
GAAGGGACCTTGAAAGGTCATCGAGTCCAGCCCCCTGCCTTCACTAGCAGGACCTCGTACTGATTTTGCCCCAGATCCCTAAGTGGCCCCCTCAAGGATTGAACTCACAACCCTGGGTTTAGCAGGCCAATGCTTCTCTTCATGCGTCAATATATTTATGCCTGCATCTGTAACTTTCACTCCATGAATCTGCAGAAGGATCTGCAGATGCATGGAGTGAAAGTTACAGATGCAGGCATAAATATATTGACGCATGAAGAGAAGCATTGGCCTGCTAAACCCAGGGTTGTGAGTTCAATCCTTGAGGGGGCCACTTAGGGATCTGGGGCAAAATCAGTACGAGGTCCTGCTAGTGAAGGCAGGGGGCTGGACTCGATGACCTTTCAAGGTCCCTTCCAGTTCTAGGAGATAAATAAATAAACGGAGATATATCTTATTTAAGTGAAGAACCAGTGTGACAGGGCCAATTCAATCAGAGTGGATGTGGTCTTTTGAGGGTTTGTTATTTTGCAGGATGTTTAACCCTTTCTGGCCATGAGTCACAGCACATTGCTGAAAAAATTGTTTGTTCTCATTTTTACAATATAATAAAATAACTGGAATATAAATATTGTACTTAGTTTGTGTGTAGTATATTGAGCAGTATAAAAAAGTCATTGTCTGTTTGAAATTTTAGTTTGTACTGACTTCACTAGTGCTTTTTATGTAGCCCGTTGTAAAATGAGGAAAATACATCCACTCATCTAGATATCTCTAACTTGAGCTTTTAGATCTCTTGTTGGATTCTCCATTGTCTTCTGGTGAGATTTTCAAAAGCACCTATGTGATTTAGGAACACAGATCCCATGGACTGTCAGTGGGACTTGTGCTTCTAGGTCATGCTGATACTTCTGAATTTTTTTTAATATAATTTAAAAAAATATTTTGGAGACAGCTATAACTAGAAGTGGTTCTCAGGTAAGAGACATATTAAGTTTAGAATTCAGTATAGTGGTATCTCCTGCTATGTGTTGGAACATGTAACTGAAAAATGCAGGTATGTGAGTAGATGAAACTCAAACAAAAGTAACTTCCCTCCCTTGTCATCATCCTCCACCTGCTGCAGCCAGAGTGAACAACAGAAGGTGAGAGTTCTGAACTTTTAATACCCTTTAAAAGACCACACCAACATAACCTGACCTATGGAAGTTTTATTGTAATTCTTGGCTTTACAGAATGGATGTGCACAAATGTGATCGGACACACTGATATTTTAACTTGCTGCAATTAGTGGGTTTTTTCCTCCCCGCCCCCAAGAGAAAATGCATAGCAGTCAACAGTGGAACCTGAAGCCTAGACATACAATGAAGAACACTTTGAATGTAATTTAACATTTAAAATTAGTCAACTAAACCATCCCTTACCTGTAAGTAAGCCCCTTTGTTTTCAGTTTAAACCAATTTTTTATTGAAAAATTCCAGGGTTTTACAAAAAGTATTCTTCATTTTTTTTCTGATTTTTCACTCTAATTTTGTGTCATTCAAATATATAAAAAATAACTTGTTTTATTAGAAGAATACAATATATTTCATGAAATATATATATATTACAATAATACATTAGTCTGTGTGTATATGCACAGCCTGCCTGTTGAAGTAAGGCTATATATTAGTGTAAAAGATGCACACAATAAACAAACAGGCATATATGCAAGCTCTGAAGTGCGTGCACATCTGAACGTGGTGATGAATCTCTCACCCACCGCGTACACATTTCAAGCTATTAGCAGATGACGGTTTAAAGATTTGACACACTAAAATGGGAAGAAAACAAAAATCTGTATCAGAGTACGTTTCAGAACATAAGGAAGTAGTTACAAGTTTAAAAAAAAAACAGAAGAAAAGGATGAAGTTGAGTGTATAAGCTGCAGATAGTGTGTTTCAGTTATTAAATATAAATATTTGTAGGCTAATATAGGGTTACCATACGTCCGGTTTTTCCTGGACATGTCCGTCTTTTTTGGTAATCAAACCCCCGTCCGGGGGGGAATTTCCAAAAAGCCGAACATGTCCGGGAAAAATACTCCCTGGCTTACCTTAGAGCGGGCGTTGGGGGCTGATGTGCTCCCTGACTCCTGGGCTCTGTAAGCGCCGAGCGCTATGGGCTTTGGGTGACCCCCATGCCTCTGGACCCTGCGCCCCCGGCCGGGCACTTCCCCTCCGGGGGTGCAGGGTCCGGAGGCATGGCGGTGCCCGAAGCCCGAGCGCTACCGGCTTCACGCTTTGCTGGGCAGCCTCCAGACCCTGCACCCCCGGCTGGGCGCTTCCACTCTCGGGATCCAGCTGCGCTGGGGAAGCGCCGGCCGGGGGCGCAGGGTCTGGGGGCTGCCCGGCAAACCGTGAAGCCAGTAGCGCTCGGGCAGCCCTTTTCGCATGGCTGGAAGGGAGGAGGGGGAATGCGGGGCGCTCAGGGGAGGAGGCAGAGTTAGGGTGGGGGCTTTGGGGAAGGGGCGGAGTTGGGGCAGAGCTTGGGGTGGGAAAGGGGCGGGGCCAGGGCCCCGTGGAGTGTCCTCTTCTTTTTTTTTTTATTATTTTTTAAATATGATAACCCTAGCTAATAGTTCTAAGTGTACAGCAGTAAACTGTTTATTCAAATGAAAGTTTTATTTGGGGATTAGAGATGTATTGTTTTCTTAAACTCAGAGGTGGCATTGTGTTTTTAGTTCTGCAGCAAACCACATTGATGAATGGAATTCAAAGCATTAATCTACTGAATACTTTCCCCCCGTCTTTCCATCCACCAAAATAAACCCCGATATTTACCCAGAAAAATTATTACAGTAAAAGCTTTTTTAACTGGCATGCTGTGGGTAGGGGGGTGCTAGTAAATTTTAAAATGCCGGTTAACTGAGAGGGAGGGGTTTGGAGTGCGGGGTGGTGGTGCGAGATAGGACCTGTGGGGCATGGACTCTGGGAGGGAGTTTGGGTCTGGGAGGGGGCTTGGGGCAGGGGGTTAGGGTTGGGGAGGGGGCTTCGGGTGTCATATGGGGGAAGGCACTCGCCTCCAGCTGCTCCCCACAAGTGGCTCCCTGCCCTTGCTGCTCCTGGCGGAGACATGGCCAGGCAGCTCTGCAAGCGGGCACGCTGCCTTTGTCTGCAGGCCTCGCCCCTGCAGCTCCCATTGGCCACGGTTCCCGGCCATTGAGCTGGGAGCCGCGTGGTCAGTGCTTGGGGAGGAGGTACAGAGGCAACGTGCCTGCAGAGAGCTGCCTGGCCGTGCCTCCGACTGCAGTGGAAGGGATGGGGAACTGCTGGAGGTGAGCGGCCCCCCATATCCGGCACCCCAAGCCCCCTCCCACAGTACACCCCGCAGCCCCTCCCACACCCCAGCCCCCTGCTGGCCCCGCACCAACCGCACTATAAACTGGACTTTCAGTGCAGATCAGAAATGCAGGTTTATAGAGCTTGCTGGTTGGTGAAGTGCTGGATAAAAGAGCTTTTACTGTAATTGTTTTTTGCACTGATTTTTCACCTGTTTTTGTTATAAAACTAGGCAAATATCTAGATGAGAAAAATCTAGTGAAAAATTAAAATAAAATTAAAACTGAGAACAAAGGGCCCTACCTGTAAGCTAAATTCCTGGCTGGGAAGGAAGGGAGAAGACTGAAGACATGCTTAATACAAGGCATTACAATATAGACTGAAATGATCTGATTATTTTCCTCTCCATCTTATCTTTTAATAGCTTTGCCTTGTTTTTATCTGTTTTTATCATTTCTGCAGATGAACTTGTTGAGGAAGGGGTGTAGGTTGTGCAATCAACCCCTTTCTGCCTCTTTCCCCCCCCCCACCTTCATATGTTCCAAGGTCAGAAGGGACCATTGGGATCATCTAGTCTGACGTCCTGTGCGACACATGCCAGAGAACTTCCCCACAATAATGCCTAGAGCAGACCTTTTTTAGGAAAACATCTAGTCTTCATTTCATCACTACAATCCTTGGCAAATTGTTCCAATGGTTAATTACTTTGTGTTTAAAAATTAATGCCTTATTTCCAGTCTGAATATATCTAGCTTCACCTTCCAGCCATTGGATCATGTTATACCTTTCTCTGCTAGATTGAAGAGCCCATTATTAAATATTTGTCCCCCATATAGATACTTAAACTGTAATCAAGTCACCCTTTAACTTTCATTTTAAGCCAAATAGATTGCGCTCTTTGAGTCTGTCATTATAAGGTTGGTTTTCTAATTCTTTGATCAGTCTCATGGCTCTTCCCTGAACCTTCTCCAATTGTGGTCACTAGAACTGGACAGTGTTCAGCAGCAGTTGCACCAGTGCCATATATAGAGGTAAAATCTTTCTACTCCTACTCGCGATTCCCCTGTTTATGCATTCCAAGATAGCATTAGCTCTGTTGGCCACAGCGTCACACTGGGAACTCACGTTCAGCTATTATCCACCACTTCCTCCAAGTTTTTATCCTGGGAAGCAGTGACTCAGAGTCCCTCATCCCACAAGTATAACCTTTTGTTCCTAAAATATACATTTACTTTTAGCCTTATTAAAAAGTGAATTGTTTGCTTGTGCGCAGTTTACTAAATGACTCATATCTCTGAATCTGTCCTCTTTGTTATTTACCATTCCCCCAATCTTTGTGTCATCTGCAATCTTTATTGTTGGTGATTGTATATTTTTTCCCAAGGTCATTAATAATTTTAAATAACATAAAGCTGAGAATCTGTGGTACCCGACTGGAAACACACCTACTGACATGCTCGATGACAATTACATGTTTACAGTTACATTTGAGACCTATCAGTTAGCCTGCCTTTAATCCATTTAATATGTGCCATGTTAATTTTATATTCTAGTTTTTTAATCAAAACATTGTGTGGTACCGAGTCAAATGGAAATCCAAGTATATTATGTCAACTCTGTTACCTTTATCAACCAAACTTGTAATCTCATAAACTAACTTCATATCTTTTTTGGACAGGATCTATTCTCCTTAAACCCATGTTGGTTTGCATTACTTTCATTACTCTCATTTAATTCTTTATTAATAGAGTCCTGTATCAGCCACTCCAGTATCTTGGCCGTCATCGATACCAGGCTGAAAGGCCTCTAATTATCCATGTCATCCCATTTACCCTGTTGGGTTTTTTTTGTTTTCGTTTTTAAATTGGTACGACACTAGCTTTCTTCCAGTCTTTTGGAACTTCCCCAGAGTTCCAAGACTTATTGATGATCAATATTAACATCTGATGATGGTGCTGCCACTGCAGAGGTGGTAGGGGTGAGTGGGGAATTCAAGGGCAGTGCTAAACAGGATGGGTAGCTTCCCTCTCACCCCTTTGGCTCAGCTGACACTTAGGCCTGGTCTACACTAGGCGTTTATGTCGAAGTTAGCGCCGTTACATCGAATTAACCCTGCACCCGTCCACACCGCGAAGGTATTTAGTTCGACATAGAGGTCTCTTTAATTCGACTTCTGTACTCCTCCCCGACGAGGGGAGTAGCGCTAAATTCGACATGGCCATGTCGAATTAGGCTAGGTGTGGATGGAAATCGACGTTAATAGCTCCGGGAGCTATCCCACAGTGCACCACTCTGTTGACGCTCTGGACAGCAGTACGAGCTCGGATGCTCTGACCAGCCACACAGGAAAAGCCCCGGGAAAATTTGAATTTGAATTCCTTTTCCTGTCTGGCCAGTTTGAATCTCATTTCCTGTCTGGACATCGTGGCGAGCTCAGCAGCACTGGCAACGATGCAGAGCTCTCCAGCACTGATGGCAGTGCAAGCTCAGAATAGAAAGAGGGCCCCAGCATGGACTGATCGGGAAGTCTTGGATCTCATCGCTGTGTGGGGCGATGAGTCCGTGCTTTCCGAGCTGCGATCCAAAAGACGGAATGCAAAGATCTATGAGAAGATCTCTAAAGACATGGCAGAGAGAGGATACAGCCGGGATGTAACGCAGTGCCGCGTGAAAATCAAGGAGCTGAGGCAAGGCTACCAGAAGACCAAAGAGGCAAACGGACGCTCCGGATCCCATCCCCAGACATCCCGTTTCTACGAGGCACTGCATTCCATCCTCGGTGCGGCCGCCACCACTACCCCACCACTGACTGTGGACTCTGAGGATGGGATAGTGTCCACGGCCGGATCCTCGGACATGTTAGCGGACGGGGAAGATGAGGAAGGAGATGAGGAGGACGAGGCAGTCGACAGCGCTCACAACGCTGATTTCCCCGACAGCCAGGATCTCTTCATCACCCTTACAGAGATCCCCTACCAACCCTCCCCAGCCGTTACCCCGGACACAGAATCTGGTGAAGGATCATCCAGTAAGTGTTGTAAACATCTAAACATTTATTTGTAACAGAACATGATTATTAACAATGTAAAAAATGGGTTTCTCATGATTACTTTGAATAACTTAACGGTTCAGTCATGGGCAGTGCAAGTATTTCAAAAAAATCTAGCAATGTCCGGTTTTGCATGATTGTCCTGCCCAAGCCGCTCTACTGTGTAGTCCCTGCTACTGCAGCTACAGTAAGATGCGGTCTATATGTCCGGGGATGGAGCAGAAATCCTCCTGGGACATCTCAAGGAAGCTCTCCTGCAGGTAATTTGAAATCCGCTGCATTAGGTTCTTGGGGAGAGCGGCCTTATTGGGTCCTCCGTAGTAGGACACGTTGCCGCGCCACGAGACTAGCAAGTACTCCGGAATCATTGCTTGGCACAGCATGGCGGCATACGGCCCTGGTCTTTGGAGGCTTTCCCGGAGCATTCTCTGTCTGTCGCTCTCAGAGATCCTCATGAGGGTGATGTCGCTCATGAAGACCTGCTTTGAATGAGGTAGGGGAATGTTATTAGTGTTGGCTGGTTTGCAGCCACGCGGTGGAGGCGGGAAAGGGTCAGCCGAAAGGGATCGTTCCCGGGGACAGCCGCGAGGGTGTGGGACAGGAGCAAACTTCCTGCTTGCCGGATTGCTGGCAGCAGGGACCGACATTGATTTCAATGTGAAATGAGGCCATTGCTAATATTAAAGTTTTAAGCTGCCACGAATCTACGGCTTACCATGTCTGCCTGCAACAGAAATTCCGTTGTCCTGACAGGGTTCTCAAAAGTGCTCTGCAAAACCACAGACAGTGAATGCGAAGGCCGAGAATTCGACCTTGTGCTGAGTGCGCATGTGATAGGTGCTGTGCATGGTCCTGTTCACAGAGAAAGACTATGTTCTTTGTTCACAACTACATTTATGTTTCTGAGGAATTCACTCCCTTTTTCCCATTCCCACAGCCCCATCTGCGACTGTCTCACAACCTAGCCTGTCATCACACTCCCAGAGGCTAGGGAGGATTAGGCATAAGAAGAAGAGGACACGGGAGGACATGTTCTCCGAGCTTATAGCCTGCTCCAGAGCACAGGCAGCACAGCAGACCCAGTGGCGGGAGAACTTGTCCCAAATGCACCAAGCCAACATGGATCGGGAGGAGAGGTGGCGTCAGGAAGACCAGCAGGCGACTCAAACCCTGCTTGGACTACTGAGGGAGCAAACGGACACGCTCCGGCGCCTTGTGGATGTTCTGCAGGAACGGAGGCAGGAGGACAGAGCCCCGCTGCAGTCCATCTCTAACCGCCCTCCCCCGCCACCAAGTCCCATACTCCCTTCACCCAAAGTGCACAGAAGGAGAGGCGGCAGAGTCCCTGCTAACTCTCACTGCACCCCTGCAGAGAGCTCGAGCAGCAGAAGGCTCTCAGTCCCCAAAGTTTGACAAGTTCTTTCCTTCCCGCCTGACACAAGCCCCCGTCCAAGTTTCACTTCCCAGTCCCCTGTGTAGTTGTTAATAAAAAATATGTTTCTGTTAACTACTGTTTCCATCATGTTCTTTTGGAGGAGGGGGGGAAAGGGGGTTGGTAATTGGACAGGACAGTCACCTTTGGCAGGGTACATAGTCGGGGGCAGGCACAGCAGCAGGGCACATACATAGTGCAGTGATGCAGTGACTACTTACCCTGGTTAGTCTGGGAGGTTCTTTTCATGTTATGTGGTGGGAGGTGGGTTGCTCTGTGACTTTGTGGCACGGGAGGGCAGTTAGAGATCTGAAGCGGCGGTCCTTAGGCAGGATCACAGAGCCACACAGCAGGGGATCTGTAAGCGTCCCCCCCCGCCACAAAGTCACATAGTACCCCCATACACACAGTCCCTATCAGGAGGGGTGACAGGCTCCGTTGAAAGAACCATCCCACCGCACCGGAGCCTGTCAGTCCTTCAGTTTAGAAGCTGCATTCGCGCGACTACACTACACCCGCTCCGCACCACAGTCTGCGTCCCAGTTTTAAAAAATTCCCGCGAAAACAGTATTACAGAAAACGGTGTGCTTTAACAAAGTAGAACTATTTTTATTTTGAAACGTGTGTTGGAAGTGGGGTGAAGGCTTCTCTGTACACAAAATTAGAAAGTCACAGGTTACCCTGCTCACTCAGGAACTTTGCTTTCAAAGCCTCCCGGATGCACAGCGCTTCCCGCTGGTCTCTTCTAATCGCCCGGCTGTCTGGCTGTGAGTAATCAGCAGCCAGGCTAATTTCCTCAACCTCCCACCCCGCCATAAAGGTCTCCCCCTTGCTCTCACAGAGATTGTGGAGCACACAGCAAGCTGCTATAACAATGGGGATATTGGTTTCGCTGAGATCACAGCGAGTCATCAAGCTTCTCCATCTCCCCTTGAGACGTCCAAAAGCACACTCCACCACCATTCTGCACTTGCTCAGCCGGTAGTTGAAGAGTTCTTTTTCAGTGTCCAGGGCACCTGTATAGGGCTTCATGAGCCAGGGCATTAGCGGGTAGGCTGGGTCCCCGAGGATGACTATAGGCATCTGCACATCCCCAACAGTTATTTTGTGGTCCGGGAAGTAAATACCTTGCTGCAGCCGTCTAAACAGACCAGAGTTCCTGAAAACACGAGCGTCATGAACCTTGCCCGGCCATCCCACGTAGATGTTGGTAAAACGTCCCCTGTGGTCCACCAGTGCTTGCAGCACCATGGAAAAGTAGCCCTTTCTGTTAATGTACTGGCTGGCCTGGTGGTCCGGTGCCAGGATAGGGATGTGAGTTCCATCTATGGCCCCACCGCAGTTTGGGAATCCCATCGCTGCGAAGCCATCTATGATCGCCTCCACGTTTCCCAGGGTCACTACCTTTGGCAGCAGTACATCAACGATTGCCTTGGCTACTTGCATCACAACAACCCCCACGGTAGATTTGCCCACCCCAAACTGGCTCGCGACTGACCGGTAGCTGTCAGGCGTTGCAAGCTTCCAGAGGGCTATGGCCACTCGCTTATGGACAGTCAGGGCTGGTCGCATCCGGGTGTCATTGCGCTTCAGGGCAGGGGACAGCAACTCACAAAGTTCAAGGAAAGTTCCCTTCCGCATGCGGAAGTTTCGCAGCCACTGTGATTCATCCCAGACCTGCAGCACTATGCGGTCCCACCACTCAGTGCTTGTTTCCCGTGCCCAGAATCGCCGTTCCACGGCATCAACATGACCCATTGCCACCGTGATGTCCTCGGCGCTGGGTCCCCTGCTTTCTGAGAGGTCTGTGCTACTCTCACACTTCAGGCCATCACCGCGTTGACGTAGCCTCCTCGCCTGACTTTTCTGCATCTGCCTCAGGGCAACCTGTATGATAAGCTGCGAGGCGTTGAGAGCGGCCACAACTGCAGCGATGGTTGCAGCGGGCTCCATGCTCACAGTGCTGTGGCGTCCGCGCTGTCAATGACTTGAAAAGTGCGCGAAATGATTTCCCGCCGGCGCTTTCAGGGAGGGAGGGAGGGCGGGAGTGAGTGATGGATGGATGACGACAGTTACCCAAAAGCACCCTCGACACATTTTTTTACCCAGAAGGCATTGGTGGCTCGACCCAGAATTCCAATGGGCAGCGGGGACTGCGGGAACTGTGGGATAGCTGCCCACAGTGCACCGCTTCCAATGTCGACGCTTTCCCCGTTAGTGTGGACTCACAAAGTCGAATTACTGTCCTTAGTGTGGACACACACGTTCGACTTTGCAATATCGATTCCAAATATTCGATTTAAGTAAAATCGAACTACTCTCGTAGTGTAGACAAGGCCTTAGAAACCTTTGAAAAACACTGGTGGTAATGAATTGAGGAGTACTGCATTTAGTGTGGGTTAAATGATTGGCTAGCTTAATGGCCTAGGTGAAGGCAGTTATCCCCAGCCTATCATTAAACCCCAGAAAATTCCGAGCCCAGGGTAACCTGAAAATAAAAACTAGTAGATGGATGTGCATGTGTGGATTGTTTTTTATTCTCAACTGGTATGTGCATGGCACTTGTAGAGAAGGCATATCTTGTACTTCAGCTATTTATATTGAGTAATTTTTAACATTCCATTTATCTTTTTTTGTAATTAGAAGCAATTATTCTAAAATGTTACTGTCTTATAGCTATTTCTCTTCCTCTGGGTGTGTTAATTATGAAGGACAATGGTGTTGAAAACTGGATTTTTCATGTGTGAAAGAGTACATCTCCAGCTCTCCCATCTAAAGTTTTAATCTTTGTTAGAAGAGATTCTGAACAATTCCACAACAACTAATTATCTTTCAAATGGAGGATCATGATTTCTAGTAACGGGGAGCAGTTGAACGCTTCAGAAAGAAAAAATCCTGTGGGTAATAAGTAAAGAGAAGAGAATACAGGGAAATATGGTACATAAGCAGAAGCATCTCTCAGACTATTCTGTTTGAAGTTTCCTGTAAGGCTCTTTAACCTATGTCTTCAGTAAGTGTTTTATGTCCCAGTAATCTGCTGTAACTATCAGTTTAAAGCAGGAAAATTTACATTATTTTTAGGTCTCTCTCTCTGTTTTGTGATGTGAAGAAATTGGAGAACCCTATTCTAAATCTGTCTAGATGTTTATTTTCATGGCAGCATTCTCTTTTCAAAATGAAGTACTGAGCCATGCAGCACATGAGAGGGAATACCAGTGACTATTTTGGGAAGACTTTTAAAACTAATATAAATTAGTCAAATGAAATTGCCTGTTTGATGCCCAGGTGAGATTTTACCTGCCTGTTTCCATATGCAAAGACTGACTGGCTGGTTAGATTCTTGGTGTGAGCCCAAAAACCCATAAAAATTCACGTAAATCCCAAGCCAGTCCCTGGTTTGAGGGGGAGGATGTGTGCATATGTAAAGCTGTTTGTTTACTGTATCATGGCCATTGCAGATGTATATACCCAGTGTAATGGAACCAGTGTAATTTTTACTGATTTTAAGCTATTAGATACATTATTCAATGGTTCTGAACGACTTTTATTGTAAAAGGATGTTTTCCCATCACAAGCAACTTTATGTGAATGAAAGTATTGTGTGCCAGGACTTCTCCTTTCATTAACTGAAACTATGAGCCTGACACTTTTTTGTGTGCTGCAACTTTCCCTTTTTTGCTGTAACAACCAACTAGATTTACCGATAACATGTGCGCGCACGCGCGCTCTCTCTCTCACCACATACACTTGCTGTTCTGGGGAGTGGATGGGTCTAGGCAACTGATAATGGGATATAGTGTTGTAGGTTAGAATCCAGCACACTTTGATAGTGGCAAAGGTATTGCTCTTCGTGACCTTTTACAAAATGTGTTTGTGAGAAGGTGGGAAGTTGGACTGTAGTGGCAACTAGACACTTGCCCACTTGACTGATCTGTCAAAACTGGTATGTATTTGTCCATCTTGGAGTGAGTAAGAAGCCCAAGGGTTGAAGGAGTTATGCAGACTGACCTGTTCCTTCGGGTGAAGTTTGAGGCAAATGTGTGGGGAAGCCTGCATTGCCTGCTGTACCTGTTCTGTGATGCTTACATTAGCACTAAATTCACTGAACCTCCCATGTGCCTTTGGCCCCCTCCCCCACCCTGCATTCTGTAGGAAGACCCATTGATTTCAATGGGTTACTCTAGATTTACACCTGTGACTGAGATCAGAATTTGACCCTTAGTTTCCAGTTCATGGAGAGCTGGTGCTGTGATAGATATGTCCTAAATAGAAGATATGCTGATATCCAGTCTTTCAGATGTGTTTTGAAAATTTGCAACTGTCCCAACTTCCTGAGGAATCTGATACTGATAAAATTATTTTGAATGTTAATTTTATAGTGTTAGTGAAAGATGAGACTGACAGCTTTGGAGAGTGAGGTCATCTGTTGGTCTTCAAAAAATGTAGTGTGTGGGCACCACAAATGTAAGCATCATTCCGTGCTGCGCTTATTTCATAATTGCTTTCTATGGCATTCCTTGCACTTTCCTATGGCACATCTAGTGATGGTTGGAGAATACTGGACTAGATGGACTTCTGGTTTGATCCAGTATTGTAATTCATCTTCACTCACGCATGTATACACGCGCTCCACCGATGTGCTTCACCCTGATTTGGAAAGATAGTCTTCAGGGTTGAGAGGGTACTTCAGTTTCCATGGCGCTTTGTTGTTGATTTGTTACGGGAGCACCCACAGTGTGATAAATACTGTCCACAGGAAACGTAAAGTTTCCAATGATAGGCAGGTAATATGAAAGCTAATAGTGGGGAAAGAGAGAACATATATTTTTTTAAAATCTTTGTGTACTTACGAACTATCCACACTCCCGTCCTCCTGAGATCATTGTTAGTAAGTAGATGTCATGGCAGGAGTGGATTTTGAGGTGGTATTTGAGGGATGGGAGAGGTAGGGAGTTGCTTTACAGATCAGTTTAGGGAGGTTGCTCCGTGTATGTGGGTGGCTGTGGAGGAAGGGGCAAAAATTGTTGAGGGAAGTAGTTAGAGGACTGGCTAATGCCAGCATCCTTGGTAGAATGGGTAAGAGAAGCAGATATGTAAAGGGCTGTGAGGGTTGATAAACTTCAATTTGATGCGATGGCAAGGGGGTGTAGGGATTTGAAGAGGGGGTGACAGAACAGGCAAAAAGCTGATCTTAGAAGCTGCAGTTTGTTGGGCTGAGGCAGAACTTGCGGGGAAGGTCAGAGAAAAGGAGCTTGCAATAATTGAAGCAGGAGATGACAAAGGCCTGCGCAAGAACTTCAGCATTGTGTGCAGAAAGTAAAGTTTATATTTTAGAAACGTGTGAAGAAAGAAAATTACAAGTAGAGCTGGTCCGAAAATGGCAACTTTTCCCGCACGGGTGCAGCGGGGGTGTGAGATTCACTTGTGCAAAAGCTTTTAATGGAAACTTTTCAGGTTTTTGAAAACATCAGCCATTTCTATTCGCAAGATCTAGACATCTCCTGGATGTGTGGGGTTGGGCAGAGGGTGGGAACAAAAGTGATCCACAGTTTGTATAGACCTGCATGACACAGAATGGTGCAGCTGTCAGCAGTAATGGAAAGCTGTACTGAGATCACCTGATCTGGAAATCTTTTCCTTTGGGTGGGTCTGCACTACAAACTTGCACCGATGCAGCTGTGCCACGGTAGCGTTTCTGGTGAAGATGCTCTAAACCGACAGGAGAGATCTCTCCCATCAACTTAATACCTCCACCTCCAGGAGAGGCGGTAGCTATGTTGGTGGGAGAAGCTCTCCTGCCGACATAGTGCTGGATACTGGGGGGGAGGGGGGGGGATTAACGTCGGTATAACTATGTCACTCGGGGTGTAGATTTTTCACACCCCAAGTGAAATAGTTATGCTGAAGTAAGTGCGTAGTGTAGGACTTAGCCCTTGAAGCTTAGATCAGGGCCTATGTCTTGCTGTGTTCAGAGTGTGTCAGGGTAGCTTATTTACTGTGGCATCTTTTGTAGAAGAGATTTATCAGCAAGTTGAGGGGCTAGAGATTTTGGGAGGCTTAGTTAACTAGTGAGATTTGTTTAATTTGCCTAATGGTAATTTGTTTAAATTTTGTGAGGTGGTGGATGCCATACAAAATTAACTCTATAAAAGGCATGGCCTGTGTGAAACATACATCAGATGGTAACAATTTTCAGTCTACTAAAAATCTTGAGTAAGATTTGAACTGGTGAACTATAGATTAAAGGTAAATTGCAAGGAAATGGATATGTCCCTCCCATCCCCCCCCATTTTTATTTTGTGGCTGTGACTTTTCAAGAGTCTGAATAGTGATGAGATTTTTAATGTTTGAATTTTTAGCATAAAGAAACCTTATTGTAAATTCTGCAAGTTTTGTATTTGTTCATGGCCTTGTTAGGTGTAGACATAAACGAACAGACGAACAACTGAGAAGCAAAAGAGTTTTTAGTTGTGGAATGTGGCCAGAATTTGGGCAGAGGTCTAGACTGGCTCTCCAGTGAAATGACATTGGAAATCTTGTGGATAATCCTATAATAAACCATTTTGTAGTAGAAAATTCATGCTTTGAAAGGTAGGGCTAATTGGGAACTTACTTTCAAGCACCCAAGAGTAATCAGCCAGTCAGGAATTAAGTTTACCAAGTGTTTTTATTTGCTTTCGATTCTGTTGGAAGGGAATGTAAGCCTCAAAGTGGTAATAAAAGTTTATGTAATATATGTGGGTGTGTTTTTGCATAGACTAGCTGAGCTGTAACTAGACATAGAACTTCTCAGTTGTTTAAACATCAATCCAAAACAAATGCCACAACAGGAATGCAGTGCTGCTTCTCGGCTTTAAAAATCGTAATTCAGTGCTGCTTGTGAAAGAGACTCTAGGAATACATTAGGAAGAGGAGAGAGACCACTCCCTACCTTTTCATTAATTACAAATTCTGTTCACCCAGTGAAGGCCTCTGGAATGAACCATTTAACTGTAAAGGGTGTTCCAGGCTGTACAGGTACAGAATTTGCTATACCAGATGAAATATACAGTCTGTCTGCTTTACCTAAAATACAAGTGTGCAATGATGATTTCCCTGAAACAGAAATTATAGGATAAAAGGATATCTTGTTAGGTGTGGATTCTCTGGTATTCAAGTCAAAGAACAAAGATGTGAAATAACTTCAAATCCAAGGATGAATTTCTTTGCTTTCATAAAATCCCAGTGTGGGAATTTATTGTCCAAAAATGAGAGAACCAGCCACATCTTCTCAAACGTTCGACTGTGCAGAACAGAATGGTTTCCTCTCATATGGAACATAATTGGACATTAGCAGGAGTGTGTAAATACTTGTATAGTACCTGCTATCTAAGGATTTCAGATCACTTTACAGGCACTCACTACTTAAGACAATAAGGCTCAGACCCTGAGTCCCAACTTGACTCAAGTTTGGATCCTCTGGCCCTGCAGGGTCCTGAGACCGACCCCTGACTTAGCACAATTGCAATGTAGACAGAATGGGGGTTAGGCAGGTTCAAGCATGGGCTTATGTGGCAGTGTAGACATACTGATAAAGGTCTCCCATCTAAGTACAGACCTGATGTGACCCTATTTTGGGTTGAGGCCTGACAAGAATTCAGTGCATGACTGTCTGGATGTGAGGGGGGAAATGTAAACTGTCGCCCAAAGGATGTGTGAAGGGTATTTGTGAATTCAGGCAAGTTTAAGTGGATTGGTTGCCCCAGATCCCATACCGTGAAGTGCAGGCTTCCCATTTATTTCCTTAACAGCACTTTGCTCCCCAGAGGGGAGTCGTGAGGCTCTGTGTCAGTGTGAGCCATGTGCAGGTTAAAATATGATTACAAGCGGAAAAGTGACTGTAGGAATTTATGTTGTGGAGTTCCATGTTTAGGCTTACTCAGTGTCTTCCAGCTCAAATGTTCTCTGTTAAAGTTGAGCTGTGACCTTTCTAACTGTGTCAGTACCACGAACTCATCTCCTTAGGATCTGAAAACACAGCTAAATTCTACCAGTGATGCCTTCACCAGTAATAAAGAATCTGCTTGTATATGAGAGATCTGAATTTGGTGTAAGATTTACTTTCCAGAGCACTGGTGATTTTTCCTTTCTGTCAGGGAAGCTCCTGTTTAAAGCTAACATGCAGCTGTGCATGTGAACCCAGAGTGGGAGAAGGCAAAAAGACTTCAAGTGGGGACCTCTGGACCAATTTTCAGTTTGCATTGGGCTACTGCCACCTCGACTGTATTTTTTGTGAAGGGTGGCCAATTTCTCTCTCTTCCCCTCCCCTTCTGTCTGGGTCAGCATATGTCTTCTCTAACTGAGCTTGCATTGGTGTGAAACAGAGCTCTCCCTCCTCCCCCCCAAAAAATCGGGGGGGGGAACCCTCAACTTGTTTTTCATAAATGTGGTTTGTCATCAAAAGCTTGTTTCTTTAAAGGGTAAAGATGAAGGCCCTGTAATTTCAAAATGAGAATATTGACACCCCCTTCCTCAATAAATACTTTTGTGATGAAGTTCTGATGTCAAAAATTTTTTGCACGTTTGTTTGGGCCCCCCACCCCAAACAGTGTTTGGCTGTGATGCCCCTAATCCTACACAATTGCTGTCTGTCTTCCGTGGGGCAACCCTTCTCACTTCTTGCTGTGCACACACAAGCAGGGACAACCTTGGCAGCATCACAAAACCAAACATCTGGGCAGCACAGAGGAAGGTGGTCCAGATTAAAGTTGCACTCAGTACTCAAGAGTCCTTGTTGATTGTACTCTTCTGTAAGCAAATGCCTGGCATTGCTAAAATAGTTCATTGGTTACTCTTGGTATGGGAACAGCAGGAGGGTTGATCCTTGGACTTTGAAGCATTTGGGCTTCTTGCCCGATCTCTCTTCTGCAAGTATGAAATTAATACAGGGCTAGAAGTTTGTCCTGTGTACAAATCTGTCTTGAACGAATACCAGATATGTTAACTAGTGTAAACTTTAAGGGGAAGAGAGAATGTTTTGATTTTTAACTGCAGCTGCTTAAACAGGGGCTCTTATATTGGGGTATGTGAGAGGCATTGGGGAGGGGGGTACAATGCTAACAGAGGTTCACTTGGCCAGTCCTTTTCTATTTTACTTACTCTGTCACTTCAGACACCATAGTTGTTCAGAATAGGAATTTCCTCTCTCAGCTTGTGCTGCTGTGAAATCCTACTAATCCTTTTCACCATCATCCTTCTGTCTTGGAAAACCAAATTCACGACTTGAGCACTTCAGTTTCACAGAGCAAGTAGGAATTTAAGCTGGGAAGAAATAAATTGACAAATATGGCAAGAAATGCAGGGGGGATTGTTATGAGAAGTGAATGGATTTGCATGTTAATCTTGATAGTTTTTAGAAGCCTTCATAAGTATGAGGAGACCATCACTAACTGTTGGAGACTCTTCCCTGAGCAAACTGGATTCACTGACATACACTCACATAAAAATAAATATTTAAGACCAGAAGGGATTGTCCAGGAACTTATATGTCTGCTTCAAGTTCGTATCAAATTCCAGTTCTCTCTCTCAAGGATGTATCAGTGTTTTGGAATTGGATAGATTCTGCACTGTTGGCTTCCTTTTAATTTATATCAAGTTTGTATCTGAACTCTCATTTCTAGACTTGCTGCACTGGTTTGATTCTGTGCATTGCTGTTTTAGGAATTGCAACTGACTGGAGAGTGGATACGTTTAGGACTTAGCGTTGCAATCATCCAGCTTGTGCCAAACTTTTATTTATTTATTTTTGTGCTGAACAGTTCCACTGTAATTGGCTAGTAGCAAAACTAGTTGTTCAGTGCAGCAGCATTAAGAGCGCGGTGGGTAAAACAAACCTCATGTTAGAGCTAATAAAAATTTCTAAATAAGTATTCTGATCCCCCGTACTCTGGCATCATCTCATGAAAAGGGCTCTTAGCTTTACTGCCTTGGCTAGAGGGCTGGCAACATCGGTTCTTCATCAAGCCAGATACTAATTTTGAGGTGGTAGTGCTGGGGTCAGAGGAAAGGGGATTGACATTTCCTTTCATCTTTAGAGAAGTGACCTATTTTGCTTTTAAATTTGAATTAAGTCATCCTCAGAATGTACCATATGGCATTCCTGGTGAAACTAGCAGATGTTTCTCTAACTGTGTATTTTATTTATTTATTTTGCTTTGTTGAATGGCTCTTCTTTGTTTCTTTCCACATGTCCCGTCTGCAGAGGGCTGTCGGCAACAACAGCTCTGGTATTGTAGGTTATTGGCGTGAATTTCTAAATGTGTATATTAAAATTCATGTCAAACTGGATGAAGGAGCTGCTTGGGATGTGAATCTGAAGCATCCTTTTGAGAGAGTGCAGTAACTGGATCGTAGATGCTGGGTCCAGGCTCCCAAGCAAAGATGTTCTCCTTTGTGTGACTGTCTCTGTTGGCCTCTGCACACTTGGTTTCTTAATATATATCTGAGTCTTCCACCCTCCCCCTGCTTTTTGTGTGCGGTGAATTTAATCTCTCTTCATAGCTCTGCATCACTTTATATTTTGGAGAAATGTTGTTCTGAGGGGGTGGGGATGTTTTTGCACATAAGCAATTGCTTCTTTTTGTATTCACCCTGCCAGTCTAATTGTTTTGTTCATTCTGGTATGAACCCATGAGCTGCTGTTCCAGCTTAGTAAGGTAGAGCAGACATATGATGATAGACTGCTTTAGATAGGCGTTCACATTAGAGCCCAAGTACATACTCCAGCATCATTTAGCAGTCTGTTGTGCAGGAAATAAATGACTGTGACCATAAATTGTTTTGTTTTGTGTGGTTTTTTAAACGATGCAATATGTAGAGAAAGTGAGGGCGGTGCTCTCTATTAGGAAGGACTCAGCCCTTCATCTTTCTGAGGTACATAAACTGAATTTCATACAGGTTTGAGGAAACGCAGTGGTCCAGGATGTTTTGTTGTTTTTTTAAGCGTGTGTTAGAGCTGTACATGTAGAGCCCTAATGTGGGTAAATCAGGGATTCTTTTTGAGCATGCACCACACTAATGACTTGTGCGCAGTGCATATTGTATATGCAGCTTGGGTATGCACACCTATAATCAACATATGTCAAGGTGCTTGGTGGCTATGTACAGACACTGGGGAACCCATGGCACTTCCTGCAAATGTAGGGCTTTGGATGGTATCCTTGGCCAAATCTTCCTCTCTCTGCTACAGCTGTGTTAGTTGATTGCTGCCTCCCCCTATCTCAAGGTGGCTGCATTTCAGTGGTAATGTTTGTACATGGAGGGCGGGAAGTGTTGCTATTGTACCACTTCATACCTATTAACTTCAGTGGAACCACTCTGCTTTAACAGGTGCTTTTTAAGGTAAAATATTCATGTGCAATAAAGACTGGTTTGATTATTGATTTTAATTATGTCAAAAACCACAGATATTGCTCATTATACAAATATGTACTAGAGCAATGCAGGAGTTGCACTGAGACCCAGCAGGAACAGGACAAGCATAACGTGTTTAAAAAAGAAGAAAAGGAATGTTTACTAATAACTTACCTGATACATACCATTGTGAGGAGGTGCTTCCAAACCAGATCGGTAACTAGACTGGTGGAAAACTTCTATTTCATTTTATTTGATTGACAGTTCATGGCAGAAGCTTCTTTTTAATCCAGCATTCACTGTTGGTGTATTTGGAAGCTGCAAGTTTCATTCTTTTTGCTACATTTAGATTGTTTGGAAGAAAAGTTATTTTCAAAATACCAGCTAGTGGGATCATAGAACAATGTGAGACTGGTGGCCTGCAGCCATAATGGAGAAGCACAGCCTGCAGAGTGAGTGAGTGTGTGTGTGCGCCTTGTGTTTTTTAAATCTAAATTATTTGAGTGCCAGTCCTGGTTAGAACCAACCAAAGTTTAATCCAAAAGTATTAATGTGATTTGGGTAGTATGTCCTCTTGCATAGCGTAACCTTCTCTAAGGAAAAAGTCTAGCCATGTTCAGTGGGAGGAGTGTGTAGAGGAGTTGAAAGAAACACTGGCAGTACTGAGATAATAAAATTTATACCATTTTAGATAATAGCACTGGAATGGGTTACCTAGGAAGGTGGTGGAATCTCCTTCCTTGGAAGTTTTTAAGGTCAGGCTTGACAAAGCCCTGGCTGGGATGATTTAGTTGGGGATTGGTCCTGCTTTGAGTAGGGGGTTCGACTGGATGGCCCCTTCCAACCCTGATATTCTAGGATTCTATGAATAGGAATCCCATCCAAAACTGGTGTTCAGAGTTCAGTCCTGAAACGCTCCACTGTGTTCTTACCTGCCCCCAAACGCCTTATCCTTCTTTTATTGTGTTAATATTGGGTCTAGAAAAGGTAGCTACTGGGTCTGAATTTGTTTAATGTGATGTGCGTGGAATGGGGTGAATGTGTCTGAGGTTCTGTCTGAGGCCATCTAGGTAGGCCAGGCTTCAAGTAGTGTTGCAGCATTTGGGAACGTGTACACACAGGAGAGATGATGATGGAATGCTGAAAGAGGGTCTGTTTCCATCTTCCCTGTAGTGAAGAGATGTTGTGGGAGGTCACAGCTGATCACACAGGGCTCAGAGAGAGTAGTAGTTTTTCTCAAATCATGTTACAGAAGAAAGTTGTAGTATGTTCTTGCCTTACCATCCTTAGTGACCACCCCCCGCCCACCCCCCATCCCTATGCTAGTTCTGCATGTAAAACTAACTTCCAGGGCTAATCAACCCAATACTTATTCATTTTATCTGCTGTCTGTCTTGTCTGTTTAGATTGTAAATTCATTGGGACAGAGACTCTTTCTTTCTAGGTGTTTGTACAGTGCCTAGCCCTTTGAGGCTTCTAGGTGCAATCATGGTACAAAGAAGAAGAATCTTGTATGCAGTTTCTTGTACCTAATTCTTGATCAAGCTACTGTAGTTTGTAGCTGGTCCCTAACCCTTACACTAGGCACTTTCCTTGCCTGCCTAATGTACTAATCTATGCCATTTTAAATGGAGATTGTGAGATACTGAAAACACACCGGACTCTGGAAGAGAGGTGGGCTTGGATGTCTGAATTAATATCCAAGACTTGACTCTGTTTCAGACAGAGCTAAAATTAAATTCTGTCTTCTGTAGAAGAGGGGAAAGCCACACAACTGAAACATTCAAATAACAGTGTTTAAGGAGCTGTCGAGTACACAGGGGTATGCTACAAACACAGGAGGAAGTGACAGTCTGATCCTTGTGTTGCCCTTCACAACAAGGGAAAAGCTGTACTGGGAATGTTTTGGGTGCAGGGAGTGCCCGGACAACTTTTTATAGACCAAGAACTTGCATCATTTCCTGTTACAGTTACAGTACTTATATTGCGGAAGTTCCCATAGCGAGCTTGGTGCTTTCAAAAGAAATGAACAGAAAGCCCCTTCCCTAGAGAGCTTAAATCTAATTAGATAGGACACACAAGCAGAACTTTTGAGGTCATTCAGATACACAGTACATCTTTAAAATAAGACCAGACTTGCTTCTCATCCCTACATCCTCCACTTCCTCTGTCGAGATGCCCCAGCCAACCTGGTTAGCCGTTGGTGTGTTCAAATGTGCCTTTCTCCCACCCTGCTCACTGAAAGAGCATGTAAAGCTTGAAAATCATGTCCAGTAGAGTGTAAAGGCAGCTCCAGCCAAGATCCTGCCTGTGCAAGAGGTGGTTTGTGTTGATGATCCTATCTCTCTGGAATTCTGTGTGTATATGGTGGGGAGGGGGGGGGGCAGCAAAACAGTGGTCAATCAAAACCCCCTCAGATAAGTTGACTTAAAAAAAAAAAAAAAAAAAAAAAAAAAAAAGTTCATCAGTCATCTTTGAAGGTACTTTTAATGTTGGAGGTGCAGGCACATAGCCATCCTGCCCCTACTGGGTACTAATGTTGCCTACTGTTTCTTTCCCCTGCTGGGGCAGGGACTTCCCATGTGACCAAGTGTGTTTGCTTTGGAAAGCTCCAGAAGATACCATATAACAGAGATTGCAAGCTCCATGCAGAGGAACCAAATACACCCCCACCTCGATATAACGCTGTCCTCGGGAGCCAAAAAATCGTACCGCGTTATATTGAACTTGCTTTGATCCACCGAAGTATGCAGCCCCGCCACCCCAGAGCACTGCTTTACCGCGTTATATCTGAATTCGTGTTATATCGGGTCACGTTATATTGAGGTAGCGGTGTAAGTCCAAATTAAGTCTCCTTAAATTGTTAGCATAAAATAAGTGGATTGTGTGTGTTCTAAACTAGTAGATATAATTTTCTAGTGCTGGAATTCTGCACAGGATCTTGCAAATTGCAGAAAGCCCCATACCCTGCAAACCTTACCAAGTCCTGTATGATTCATGGGGCAGTTATTCAGTCCTGGGAAGGGTTGGAAACCTTGTGGATGAGCTCCGCTTAGGAAGTGTCATGAAAAATGGATTTTGCAGAAGGATTTGGGGGAGATGAAGGGCTCTTCCTCACATGCAAAGAGTGAAGCAGTATGTGCAGAGATGGGTATTTAAGATAAGGAGGTGAATGGGGTGGGGAAATGTAAGAGGAAGTGAAAGTAAAAATGTAGGCAGAGGTGGAACGTCTGCAAAATATTGAAGGTGAGGACAAAGTGCTGAAAATTGAAGGAGAAGAAAAGCAAGTGAAGGGTTTTAGAGGAAAGCGGTTGGGGGCAAGGTCGGTCTCTTTCTCTCTCTATCTGTATAAAAAGAATTGAATTAAAATGGGGGGAGGGATAGCTCAGTGGCTAGAGCATTGGCCTGCTAAACCCAGGGTTGTGAGTTCAATCCTTGAGGGGGCCACTTAGGAATCTGGGGTAAAATCAGTACTTGGCCCTGCTAGTGAAGGCAGGGGACTGGACTTGATGACCTTTCAGGGTCCCTTCTAGTTCTATGAGATAGGTATAGCTCCATATATTTATTTATTTTATCAGCTTTCACTGAGTCAAATATTTACTGAACATTAACCTCAAACTCTGCTTTCTTTAACCTTTTCCTAAGCAGTCTCATGCTATAACTTTTGCCTTTGTGCCAAATACTTTACGTGCTTTGGGGCAGAAAGGGCATACATGTCCAGAGTTTCCTTTCACATTATTTTTTCAGTTCTCTGAATCCATATATTTAAAGTGAAATCTCAATATATCTATACTTTTTTTTTTTTCTTCTTTAAGTACTTACACATTTTATTGCATGCTAGGAACTATTTGATGTTTTTGAAAACTAACCTTGTCTTGAACTGGAAGAACCTGCTGAAGTGGGATCAGAGGAAATGGTTACAAATCAGATTATACTTCTGAAATCAGGATCGTTTGCTTGGGTTTTATTTAACTAAGCGCACACTAGTCTTCAGCAAGAGTTCATCCTCTGGCACAAATCCAAGGCTTCCCATATGCATCTCTCCCGTTGTACAGACTTGCATAGCGAATCAGAAAAATTAGTCATAGAAGTATTGACAAGAATATTATGATACGTGTGCCATGGATGGAAAATGTGATAAGAAATGTCATTTCTCCTGAGACACTTTCATTGGGATGGGGAGGAGGGGAATGGCAGCGGGGGAGACTTGTAGGGTTTTTCTTACACAGCCTGAAAAAAATTCTGTAGCTAAAATGGCATCTGACCTTTATTTCTCCATGTAATAGCCAGCTTGTTCAGTGTAATGCAGACAAAGAAATCTTGCTGAAAGGAGTGGCCTTGGTTCCTCCAAGTTAATATACCTCAGTGGCCACATGTAAGCTAATAGGGCTAATCAACCAGCAATGGCGTACACCTACCTTTTTTATTGCCAATATTATACTTCTGGTGAACCCTCTAAAACTCAACATGTGTGAAATTGCAGATTTGCATAAAAACCTATTCGCTGCTTGTGGGGGAGGATGGAAAATCTGGGCACTGCTGCACACAGAATTAGGATTTTTCCAAGCTGTGATGTTACCAGTTTAAAGACAAACATGAAACAACTTCAGAAATGACTTCCCTAGAAGTCGGCAGTGACCTCTGTGGCTAGATTACCGAAATAGGGACTATGGTAATTTATCAACATGTAGTTGCGATGCACTTTTGAAACCACATCTTAACTATACTAACAGCTCTTTTGTTGTACTAGGTGATACCATTCTTACATAGATATCTGTATCAGACTAAATAGTTAACATTAAGCTTATCAAACTTCAGAAAAGGGGCTCTTTCCAAAATATTCCTTTACATAGATCTAGTGTTAATCATCTGCCTCTTCTGAGACTTTGCTGTGGCTTGTCCAGCAGGTTTGGGATAGAATTGTCATTCCCTAATGGCTATATTTTACCATTTATACTTGAATATGTCTGAGTAGAAGATTACAGGCTCTTAATCTTTGAGAAGGCTTTCTTGATTCTTGTGCTGCCCTTTTCCCCAATTCTGGGTTGCTGGCGTGAGTCTGAAAGCAGGATTATTGTGTTTTCTTTTTAGAAGGTGGGTTTTTTTTTTGGTATTGCCACAGTCATCAGGCTATTCCTTTATAGAATCATAAAAATGTAGGACTTGGAAGGCTCTTTGAGAGGTCACCAAATCCAGCCCTCTGCACGGAAGCAGAACCAAGTAAACCTTGAGCATCCCTTCTGTATGTTTGTCCAATCTATTCTTAAAAACCTCCAATGGTGGGGTTCCACAACCTCCCTTGAAAGCCTGTTCCAGAGTTTAGCTACCCTTATAGTTAGAAAGCTTTCCTAATATCTAACCTAAATCTCCCTTGCTGCAGATTAAACCCATTATTACTTGCCCTTGTCTTCAGTAGACAGAGAACAAATTGATCACAGACCTCTTTATAACAACCCTTAACATATTTAAAGACTGTTATCTGATCCCCCTCAGTCGTCTTTTCTCAAGAGTAACATGGCCAGTTTTTTAAGCTCTCCTCAAACCTTTTATCATTTTTGTTGCTCTCCTCTGGCCTTTCTCCAATTTGTCCATATCTTTCCTAAAGTGTGGCGCTTAGAAATTGATGCAGTATTCCAGCTGAGACCTCACCAGTGCTGAGCAGAGCAGGACAGTTACCTCTTGTCTTACACCCGACACTCCTGTTAATACACACCAGAATGTTAGCCTTTTTTGCAACTGCATCACATTGTTGACTCCTGTTCAGTTTGTGATCCACTGTAGCCCCCAGATCCCTTTCAGCAGTATTATCACCTAGTCAATTATTCCCTATTTTGTAGTTGTGCATTTGCTTTTTTCCTTCCAAAGTGGTGGTGTACTTTACGTTTGTCTGTATTGAATTTTATCTTATTGAATTCAGGCCAGTTCTCCAATTTGTCACGGTCACTTTGAATTCTAATCCTGTCTTCCGAAGTGCTTGCAACTCCTTGTGGCTTGGTGTCATCTGTAAATTTTATAGTCCTTCTCTGTACTCCATTATCCAAGTCATTAATGAAAATATTGACTCGTACCAGACCCATGACTGACCCCTCCAGGATCCCACCAGATACACTTGCCCAGTTTGACAACAAACCATTAATAACTATTCTTTGAGTATGGTCTTTCAACTAGTTGTGCACCCACCTTATAGTAATTTCATCTAGACCACATTTCCCTAGTTTTCTTATGAGACTGTCAAAAGCCTTACAAACAATAAGTTCTATCACATCTACAGCTTCCTCCTATTCACTAGGGCAGTAACCTTGTCACTGTCATGAAAATTTTCTGGTTCAG
Source organism: Trachemys scripta elegans (assembly GCF_013100865.1). Taxonomy (NCBI): domain Eukaryota; kingdom Metazoa; phylum Chordata; order Testudines; family Emydidae; genus Trachemys; species Trachemys scripta. The sequence goes on along the minus strand of NC_048301.1, from coordinate 67,083,530 downwards.
CAGAAGCTTCGTGGGTCAAGTTTTGCCCCCCATTCCAGTATATAGTTAAATCAAATTAAAGGGCACAGCAGTGGCCCGACATACTGGTGTGGAACAGAGCAGCTCCGACCTACTGACACCTTCAGGGAACATCTGAAAGTCTTTTTGGATAGTAGCTGTCCTTGCGTATTTACTACGGTATTCCCCCTACTATGGTAATCTGCTAGCACCAGTATTTAGTGACTAGTGAATTCTGTCTTTCCCCGCTACTGTGTATGTCTGCATAAAGGCAGGCTAGGCTCTGTGTTTTAAGAATTTGTTTGCTACCATAAGTCAAATCTTTCTGCTTCCAGACTAATTGTGAAGTTTGACATAAGATTGCAAGGGCAGGTGGGAACACATGCAAGAACAGACTAGCTCATCCCCAAGAACCTCAGCTCACTCTTACCAAGAGGGAAGAGAAACAGAAGCCATATTCTCCCATCCCCACTGTCATTATGAAGGCACTGTGGGTCTTCCTTTAGCGTTTCTTTAACCCCTTTCTCTTAACACTGGCTCTTTGCAGGTTAGACTCTCCCCATCCCACTACCCCCAAAAAGGGGAAAAAACCCTATCGTGTTGTTGTGATAATGCCCTTAATTCCACCCTCCATTCCAGCTGCAAGCTCCAGCACTGGAACATTGTTAGCATGCCCTGATTCTTAGCCATCTTAGTCCTTTGCTGTGTCCACTAGTTTGTTGCATATTCTCTAGATACATTCTCTTTCCCCTCAGAAAATATCTCTTGTTTCAGTAGCCTCAAACCTTTTGTTCAACTCCATTCATTCTTTAATCCAATCTGTTAATTTTAGGTGGAGTCCTGAATTAATGTCTTCTGAGCTGAGACTACCCTGCATTTTGTCAGCTGTGGTATTTGGGCTGTTTGCGCTCCCATGTAAATTGACTGTAACCTGCTATGGTTAGGAGCGATGTGTTGGGGGTTTATTTACTGTATTTATTGTGCTCCAGAGTGACTAGTCCCACAAAGCTGAGAAGTCACTGATTCTTTCTTCTTCCCCTTCACTCTTTTTCCCACTCCCCCTGCCCCCCCATAATTGGGTTCTTATTATGGTATTCCCACATTTTGGTTTTTTGGGATGGTATCCTGGTATCCCATAGTGCACTTACAGAGCTCCATACATCTGGCAAGTTGATTATATGAGTGGTAAAGTGCATAGAAAGCTTCCAGATTTGGAGAATTTGTGCAGCTTGCAGCTGATAGTGCTGGCATTGGGGACATCCAGCCTCTCTTCTTTCCTCATTGCAGATTGGAATGTCTGCACGGCAGCAAAGAGGTACAACTAAACACGCTTTTGTTCCTGAAATTAAAAAGGTACCTTTAATTTTAAAGGGTCTGCATCCCAAAGGCCTTTTAAACCAGAAATCTGATTCCTTTGGAATAATACATATTGCATTATTCATTTATTTTTAAGATTGACTGACTGAATTTTGCTATTCATTAAGCAACAGTAGCCAAGCTTCTTCCAGCTCTGCTGGTGTATATTTCTTCTGACCTATAATGCCCTGTTTCGCTGCAGCAGGATGTGTGGGAGTGCTCTTTGTTGAGTTGCTGCTAAACTGTTGGGCCATCTGCAGCTATAATATTGACAGTGTTTAAACAGTTCTTTACTGAATATGTTAAAAAGACCATGGCTACAGCATGTCTAATTGTTCTCATCAACACAGGCATGACAAGACCATGGTATAACGGTTAGCTGGTTCTCAACACTGTTTAAACATTAATTTCTTGGCGCCTGTCTATGCTGAAATACAATTGCAAGAGTCCCAGTAAGAACACTGTTGTCCCTTGACAAAGTTAAGCATTGTCCTGTTTTGTAGTGTATACAGGACTGGGACTAGGCTAAATCCTTGGACAGCCCTAATTATGCTGCATGGCAAGATGGAACCATGCTTTTATTGGGTCAAACAATAACTATATTCTAACGAAAACAACAAGAAGTCTGGTGGCACCTTAAAGACTAACAGATTTATTTGGGCATAAGCTTTCGTGAGTAAAAACCTCACTTCTTCAACAGACTTCCTTGACATACATAGTTGCTTGTGAGGTAGTTTTATGAAATGAGCAGCTACACCCTAGAGAGTAGGCTGAGGCCACCAAAGTAGTCTTAATTTCATATCCAAGTGTATGCATTGCAGTTTGTAAATGTGCAGAGCTAGCATGTTAGCTGACTGGCATGTAGAGAATTGTGAATAGACTGCATTAGGTTTTTTAAATACTCTCCATACTTCCAGCTTGCCCTTCAAAATTAGGTGTATGATTCAAAAGCAATAGAAAATACCCACTCTCCTTCAGTGCCATTTCTCTTGAATTTGTCTCAATGGAGGGGTAAGTGATTGGGGGAGGTATCAGGGCAGAGGTTGCAGAAGTGTATTATCAAAGGCCATGGTATTGCTATGAAAGAAATGGTTGTTAATCAGAGGTGGAGATCTTGTTAAGTGTGTGTGTGTGTGAGAACTATCTCTAGCACAGCTAAATATGCTTTTCTTCATCCCCTTTAGTTTACCTAGTGGGGCTGTTTGTTGTGCAATATTGTCCTAGCTTGGGGGGGGGAGGGGGAAACCCAAATCTCTAGCATTGTTGAAAGTAAAATACAGAATAAATGACTACTTTTTTTCTCTTGAACAATGGGCCTTAAAGTGGGAGGGTCACAAGGAAGATATGTTGCTATCTGGAGACCACTTCAGTTCAGGTATGAAAGTTAAACAGTAACATCTGTCTGCCAAGAATAAGCACTCTTATCAGTAAAAAGCAACAGAGGGTCCTGTGGCACCTTTGAAACTAACTTGTCTTTCATCTGAAGAAGTGAGGTTCTTACCCACGAAAGCTTATGCTCCCAGTACTTCTGTTAGTCTCAAAGGTGCCACAGGACCCTCTGTTGCTTTTTACAGATTCAGACTAACAAGGCTACCCTCTGATACTTGACACTCTTATCAGGTAGGCGGGGGAAGTGAATCAAGGTGGTTTGGCTGTATGGTAAACAAAACTTTCCAAAATCCTGTCCACCTTGAAAGGAACTGTCATTTGAAGACTAGGTGATAACAAATGTTAAGCCCTTTGCCCTTGTTCAAAATGTTTGCCTTTACTGTTGGGTGGCGTATTTTGAATAAGAGCTTTCCAATTACTGCCTAAACTGCTTTAGAGCTACAGATGGTAGCGGTTCTTCCATATTTGCATCTGTGTGTGTTTTTAGTTGACTCTTAGGCGGATGAGGGTAACTTAAGCCAGTAATACTTTGAATAAAGACTCATGTGGTGTGGCTTTCTGGAGGCTCTGTGTAAGGTTGCCTTCAAATGGTAGGGATAAGAGGCTGAACTTTCTTTTTGTGCGAAAGAAGCCTATGTGCAGCCATTCCTCTCTCCAACAAAAGATAGTTTTTGCTTTGCAATTGTTCCGTTTCTCTTGAGCACCTGACCAAATAGCACTTTAGTGTCACCGATCTGCAGTTACATAAGTCAGTCTGCTGCTGCTTTCTCTTCCTTCCCATCTCAAATATCCGTTATGCTGGGTGTATTTTAGGACTTGAGACTGAGGGGCTAGCCATGCAAATGTGTTTGACTGATTAATTCCAGGCCAGTGGCTTTTTCAGAACATATATGAACTAGAAAACTGCCTGTCCATTATGATTCACTTTTAATTGCCTGAACTTGGAAGAAATGCCTATTGGGAACGTTGGAGGATTGAGGAGATTTTAGCAAATGAATTTAATCGTTGTCTTCCAGTAAATCACCTAGTCTAAAGATGCAATAAGTTAGCTGTTTTGGTAAAAGAGGAGGATTTTTGTCTTTAAAAATAAAGCCCTGAGTTGCATATCAAATTCACAAATTGAAGAAAGTAATAATGGAATTGGGTAAGTGCCTTTGAAGAATGGATTCTGTGTTTAAAAACTGGTTTTCATGATGATTGATAACTCCTTTAAGTCATGTAGCATTTCAGCAAACCTTAACTTCCCAAATGGAGTGGAACCTGTTTGTCATAGTGAATTTTACAGTGCCTTATGACAAACAAAACCAACAAAGTCCACAATCCACTCGCAGGTTCCACAAGAAAATAGAGTGGGCCATTAGACTTATTATCCTGGTCAAAATTTGGTAAATGATGCTGGTTCATATTTTTCAGTATAACTAGTTTGGGTGGTCAGATATTCAGAGCTCATCAGTGTAACATAGGTGGGACAAAACCTACCTCTAGCCTGCCTTTAATATGCCACTCTTGCAATAGTGACCATTGTAATTTGTAACTCCATACTCAGTCTCTCCTAAACATGCTACTGTTTGGAGTACAGTGTGACCAGCCGGAGATGGGAATGGAAGACCTATTAAAAACAAAATAAATTAGCCTGCTGTGTACAAGTAGTGATCCTCTAATTTCAGTAGCCTTTATACAATTAATCATTGCACTGTGAGGAAGGAACCTAGTCTCTAAGGGCATGTTTACATTGCAGCTGGGAGCAAGCCTCCCAGTCCCAGTCCAGACTCTAACTAGCATGCTAATAATAGCTGTGTAGACACTGCAGCTCTGGCAAGCCAGCCAAGGCCAAGCCGCTCGATTCCCTACACTTGAACTTCCCCACACTATATTTTTTAGCACTCTAGTTCAAGCTCCACTATGAGTCTGTCTGCCCAGCTGGGAAGCTTGCTTCAGCTGCGGTGTAGACATACCCTAGAAGGTAAGAGACTGCTTTAGAATACCTGCCTAAGAAGGGAGCAAGGCATGTGCAGATGCCTTGCTCTGGTTTCTCTTCAGATCATATAAATCTTTCGCCTTTTACTAAAGATTTCCATGGAGAGGAACATTTATACATTTCTACCCACTTCCTTCCCCCTCCCTCCCCCCCCAGTTCTTTTTGCCTCTTTAACAGGGATTGCAGGCTTTGTTCACTTCCTATTGAGCTAAGACAGGTCAGCTCTACCTGGTGAAAGTTCTCTTGCTCTTCTGCTTCCTGGTTTCCTCTAACGTGAGCAGGGGAGTGCTGAGGAGGGGGAGAAGAGATTCTTGATATATAATACACACACACACACACACACATTCTGCTAACACTGAGTATGAGAGCTATTGTGGTGCCATACAGTTTGCAATGGTTTTTGCAGGTCCTGGAAAGCACGCAAACAACTTTCCCCTTTTTGCCAGTATTTCAGGTACTGTATACCTGGAAAGTAACCTGGATGCTTGACAGCCAGCTTCCCAGGGAATTGGAGAGTTGGTGTTGCTGAAGAAATGTGTATTACCATACTACATTACAACTTACAGGAATGCTACCACATTCTGTTGCTGTAGAACATAGCACTATAGAAACGGGGGGAGTACCAGATGTATTGGGATGGACATGGGACAAGTTTTGCCCAAGTATGGTATGTTGGGCAGCTCTGAAACAGTTAAATGGCCTGCATACGTGAGCAGTACGTTCCACTGAAAAACGTGTCTTGCCATTGAACCAGCTTTTTAGTGTGTGGTGACAGGAAAGCCCCACCTTTAGCTAGCTGCTCTTAACAGTATTCAGGAAGTTTGGCCTATGCTATTCTCATATCTATTGTCTTTGTGTTTTTGCATTAAAAGGGAAATCTAATCTTGTGTAATATTTCTGTGGAGGATCAGGACAGTCTGAGTCAACCTGGCTGTGTGCTCTTAAGTAATCTTGTGAGAAAGCAAAACAGAAATAGGAGCTTCAATAGTCCCTGCTTTCTGAACTCTCATGTCTCTCCCTGAGCTTCTGAAAGATCTCTGGGCCTGAATAATTCAGAGTTCTTGAGCTGCATGCAGAGTAGCCTCTTGTGGCTACGAAAAGGTGAGAGACGTACTCCAGGAATAAGCGGTGCACACTTGATGAATGCACATTTGAAAGAGGGCAGTTGGAAATGTTGCTGTTTCCTGTAATGGTGTTACTACTTGTCTTCCTTTGATGTGACCTTCTTCTAAAATCCTTGCTATGCAATAATATAGTGGGGCACAGAGGAACAAACAAAAAGCGATTGTGTCCGTCTCTTCTCTGGTGTGGCCTGTTTCCTCTCATTCTGTTCTGGGTTTTCCGTCTCCATTTCCTCCCCTGTTTGGAAGGTAGGGCAGTGAGAATTTGACCCAACTTAAAGGCTATACCTAGCTTGTAGTGTAGGCGTGAGAGTCCCAGCTCACGTAGATCTACTCATACTAGCTCTCATCTGAGTTTGCATGCTAAAAATAGTCGTGTAGCCAGGATAGCCTGGGCAGCAGCAGCATGGGCTGGTTGTCTGAGTTACATACCTACAGGGTTTGTGTCGATTTGTACTCCGGGCAGCTATCCTGTACCACCGCTTGGTGCTGCCCATGCTGCTGCAGCTACAGTACTATTTGTAACGTGCTAGTGCGAGTATGTCTCCGAAAGCTCGGACTCGCACTCCTAACTCCTAGTATAGGGGTAGCCACACTTGCGGGTCTATTTAGAGGAGAGTTTCAGGTAATTGTTTGCAACTTCACAGTGGGTCCTCCCGGATTAGTCACTGACTTTTCATCTTTCTGGAGGAGTTGTACCAGTTTAACAAATTGAGACCTGTGGTGGTTCATCCAGGGCCTCCCGGTCTCCTGTTCAGATCTCTTCTCCAACCTGCAGCGGTGACTGGCCTGCTCTAAAGCACAGCCTCCTCTCTCTGCAAGATCTGTGTTGGGAGCATCTCAGGCCTCAGTCAGTCATGCATGCGCTAATCACCGTGGATTTGGGGCACAACAGGGCCCAGCACAAGGTCTTATCATTAAGGAAGGAAGGGACAGTCCCAGTCACCAAATCCTGAAGTACCAGTACAGCTTAGCAAAACAACAGGTAGGAACCCCTGGATTAACAAATATTACCAGCCAGTGCACTTCTGGTGCCCGGAGCTCCTTTTAAAATGCTTGCCTAGCTGTTCAGTGTGTGGTTTTTCTTTTTTAAATTGCAGTATGTAGTTTACATAGAAGCCCAACAGTTGGGCATCTTTGTCTGGCTTCAAGAGAGTTGAGGAATAATTTTCCTCCTATGACTCAGACTGCTCTGCAGCTGTGGTGCACACATGGGGTTTTTTTTCTTCCTCTTTTAGGTACATACCTTCTTTTTGTGTCTTGTGTTCATTCTGAAGCTCTTCTTCCCACTAGCTTGACAATTACATTTCATAGTGTCTGTGAAGGGATTTTCCTTTTAAACTTCTACATGGCACAATTCTTTAAGCAAGTGAAAGGCAAGATTGAGCATAACTGCTGAGAGCTCTTTTCAGATGCAAAATGAAGTTATTGATTAAGGGCTTTTACCTTTTGAACTCCCGGGATGCTCTTGTTCCTCTTTCTGACATGTCTTTTTGAATGTTGGATGGGCAAGGAGAAAGTGGGGGAGTTCCAAGCCTGATCAAAATTAAGCTGATTGTTTGACCTGAGACTAAATGGTGTCTTCTATCCTATCAGCTGAGACCCCTGAGCTGACTGTTCTTCATTTTTGTGTGCCTAGTGCTGGAGGTTCTCTGTGGAAGGCACTGTGATGGGTTGGCTCACAGAAACCCCCTTGGGAGCTGCCACCCGATGTGCAAAGACTACCCCTGCTCCTGTTTTCCCTGCCAGCTCAGGACTCCAGCACCCTGTCTTGCTGAGCCAAACACTCCAGTCCGCTCCAACACAGACCCAGGATCTGAATCACTTGCCCCAAAGCTGCAAGTTTACCTGAAAACAGCTCACAGAAGTGTGCTTGTCTTTAGCACTCAGATGCCCAACTCCCAATGGGGTCTAAACCCAGATAAATTCGTTTTACCCTGCATAAGGCTTATGCAAGGCAAACTCCATAAATTGTTCGTCCTCTATAACACTGATAGAGAGAGATGCACAGTTGTTTGCTCCCCCAGGTATTAATACATACTCTGAGTTATTTACTAAGTAGAAAGTGATTTTATTAAATACAGAAAATAGAATTTAAGTGGTTCCAAGTAGTAACAGACAGAACAAAGTAAGTCACCAAGCAAAATAAAATAAAATGTGCAAATCTATGCCTAATCAAACTGAATACAGATAATCTCACCCTCAGAGATGCTTCAGTAAGTTTTTTCTCAGACTGGACACCTTCCAGGCCTGGGCACAATTCTTTCCCCTGGTACAGCTCTTGTTGCAGCTCAGGTGATAGCTAGGGGATTCTTCATGATGGCTCCTCTCCCCTTTGTTCTCTTCCACCCCTTTATATATCTTTTGCATGAGGCGGGAACCCTTTGTCCCTCTGGGTTTCCACCCCCCTCACTGGAAAAGCACCAGGTTAAAGATGGATTCCAGTTCAGGTGACATGATCACATGTCACTGCAAGACTTCATTACTTGCTTGCCAGCACACACACATACAGGAAGACTCAGAGGTAAACACAACCATCTGCAGACAATGGGAGTCATCAAGATTCCAAACCATCATTAATGGCCCAGACTTTACATAATTACAACAGGCCCTCAGAGTTATATTTTATATTTTTAGTTTTAGATACAAGAGTGGTACATTTATACAAATTGGATGATCACACTCAGTAGATTATAAGCTTTGTAATGATACCTTACAAGAGACCTTTTGCATGAAGCATATTCCAGTTACATTATATTCACTTATTATCATGTTTTTATAAAACCATATAGACTGCACAATGTCACAGGCACTTACCTCTGGAGCTTACTCCCTGCATATCTAACAGATGCACACCTGCCTCAGCAGAATGTTATTGATTGCAGGTAGAAGGGTGTTAAGAGGTTATGGTTTTTTATAGTCTTAGTCACAAATGCCTTGAATGACAATGCAAAGTTCAGTTTTCCCTTTTAAATTGCTACACTGACAAAACCGCAAATTGACTATGTCCAACAAAGCCAAATGTACCAGATAGTGCTATCATCACTCTTTATCACTATGTAGCTTTTATAGAGATTTGTGCGTGCTAATAAACTGAAATACATTGAGTCATGAGACATGTATATGTTCTAACAGCAGCAAAGGGAGGACAGTGCCAGGCAGCTAGCTGCAAAATACAAGCCTTCATGAAATACTGTTGTGTTTTTAGGTTTTTGTAATTTTTTTTTTTTTTAATTTCAATGGAAGTTTTTGTTAAAACATTTCCATGCAGTGTTGGAATCCTAAACCAAGCTACATGGTCTCGTGTTTGAGAACCAGAAAGTGAAACTCATTTTCTCTTTTGCAAGTCATTTAACTTGGTCAATAAAACTAGATGGTGAAAAACTGGATGTTTGAAAATTGCTTTTTCTGACTATTGAAGGTGATGGAATTTGAAAGAACTGATTCCTGTGCTAAGAATTTCCCTTTTTAAATTGAGTTTGAAATAATACTTGATTTTTGAACATACTGTGTGAGCCTTCCCTAAAAACGGTCTCTCCTCATATTAACTTAACTACTCTTTGAAACATTTTCTCTCACCCTTCAAAAAGTGAAGGTGTGGATGTTTTCATGTCTGGAAATTGGAACAGCAGTCCTTAAACTCACTTTGTACTTAAAACTGTTGCGTTCAGTTGTACCTTTACTATCTCTATAAAGGAGTGCCATCCTCTTTTCTGGGTATGACTGATAACTAGTCAGATGGCAAACTAGTTGTATGGGAAGCTTTGATAACAAAAGGATTTCCCAGTTGGGCACCCTCTTCTAGCTATAATGCTGTAGTACTGTGAAAGGATATTCCAGCCAGATGCATAGCATGTGGATGCTTTTAGCCATCTAAGTTGAAACACAAGTACAAAGTTTAAAGGGTGGGGAAGAGCATATTTAAAAGTTCATCTCATAAAGCCAGCCTTCATTTCACATAGACTTTGTGGTTTCGTTTCCTGAAACTGAAATCAGCACAGCTGTATAAACTGGAAGAGCAGTCTGGGTAGGTGTATGCAAATCAGCAAGCCAATCCAAAATTGCTTCAGAATCCGTTTCCTGTTAGTAAGTACCGTCTCATGCTTGTATAGGCTTTCAAGAGGTTCTGTAGCTTTTCTCATTGGCTTTTCTTCATTTTCCTTCCCTGAAACCCTCTGAGTTAGATTGTGATATTTTTTTTGTTGTTGTTTTTAGGTCTTATTATTTTTGGAAAGTGCTCTGGAACATTTTGTGCATATGGCCCTCTGCAAATGTACTGTTGGATTGATTAAGCTGAAAATATGAAACCTAGCCTCTCTGATGCAGTGTGTGTGTGTGTGTGTGTGGGGGAAATGCTGAAACAATAGTTTCCAAAGGGAATTTTCTTCAAAATCATGTTTTAAAAGAAATCAACTGGAGAGGACTGCAACAATATTCTGTATTGCTCCTTCTGTCTCTAAATTAAGCCCCCACATGATTTCAAACTTTTACTTACTTTGCTGCTCAATATATTAAATAAGATGATTCTAGGAAACCTTTCTTAATTCTCCAAAAGTTGGCTGCTGTTCATTGGTGGGTATAATGATCCCTTAGTGTAGTGTTCTTGTAATTGTTTTTGTAATTCTGCAGTGATTAAAGGTGTCTTTTTATGAATACAATCATCTATATCTCTGTATCTATTGCCCATAACTTTTTCCTTCCTCTTATCACTAATACTTGTAAGACCACTCACAACAGGACCCTGTTGGCTGTAATTTGGCACTCAAATCCTGTGAAATTACTCTTGAAGATTAGCTGCTTGTAGTACCAGACAAAGCTTTTCCTTTCTAGTGCAATGCTTTACAAATACTGTCACTATTTTAGTAACTCCATTCAGTGATTAGGGAGGCTGTAGGTATGTCTACAGCCACTGTGCGCTGTAGCACTGTAGTGTAGATGCTTCCAACATGGACAGAAGTGGGTTTTCCTTCAATGTAGGTAATCCACCTCTGAGAGGCGATCACTAGGTCAATGGAAGAATCCTTCTGTTGACCCAGCCATGACTACTCTGGGGGTTAGGTCAACGTACCTGTGGTGCTTGGGGTGTGACGTTTTTCACAGCCCTGAGCAACAATGCCAGATTGACCTAAGTTTTAGGTTTCAGGGTAGCAGCCGTGTTAGTCAGTATCCTCAAAAAGAACAGGAGTACTTGTGGCACCTTAGAGACTAACAAATTTATTAGAGCATAAGCTTTCGTGGGCTACAACCCTTAGAGCATAAGCTTTCGTGGACTACAACCCAAGAAGTGGGTTGTAGCCCACGAAAGCTTATGCTCTAATAAATTTGTTAGTCTCTAAGGTGCCACAAGTACTCCTGTTCTTTTTAAGTTTTAGGTATAGACCAGGCTTGTGTCTCAATGGGGACTGCCATCTGAATTGAATTAACATTGTAGTTGGTGGTAGGGTAGGAGGCTGTGCCTCATGAAGCAGTTTAGGATTGAGAAAATCCGTGTTCTGTTACAAACTAGTGAAAAATCAAGCTATTTTAAAGCTGTTTTAAGGAAACTATTGGTTTAATTCTTACTGTGGTTAATTGAACAATTTTAAAGCAACTGTTGAATTATCTGAAGAACTTTTAAAAATAGAATTGTTTTAAAAGCTTTCAATTGCATTAAATTTGCTTAAGCTATTAATTTAACCACAAAAAGTAAACAGATAAAATTATCTTAAGCAGGTTTCCTTCCTCTCTCCCCCTCCCCGCCCAAATCCCCAACACACTCCTAATGGGAGTTGAATTTTTTTTCAGTCACCATCTGCCTCATGAGGATGCTGAGATGACTTGCGTTTTGCTGTTAAATTCTTATTTTGGGTACTTATTTTTAAAATAGCTCGGTTCATGTTCTTTTTAACCACCACATCTTGTTACAACCTTCTGTACCACATTTCAGTTTGCTCTAGGTGTCACCTGCAATGTGGCCATAAGGCAAAAAGGGTCTTTCGGGTTGTTTTTTCCCCATAAGGACTGCTGTGCACACCCAGAATTCATACATCAGAAGCACTCTCCACTATGTGCCTTCAAGATATGATTATGTTGTAAATATTCCTTTGAAGGAGGCTAACTGGTTAAATTAGAGAATTCTGATGTGTGTGAGGATGTTGTTCATTTTATCCATGTGAGTTTCACATGTGGTATTGAAAATTGGGCATTCCAGACTCACCAAGTGCTTCTCCAATCAAACATTAAGACGGAATTAAGGTTTAAGACTCAGTCCATTTCCAGTGTTCCAAAAACAGTGATGTAGAATATATCCCTATTAAACAGCACAAGCAACCAGGAAGTCTCAAACTCCTCCTGTCCTCAGAGCATCAGAACTACTTGCATCTGCTTGAGTCCTTTTATCATGACCTATGATCACATGGTAATTCAAAGAGCACTTCCCTAAGAGATCCAGGAGTACTGACTTTGTGAAGTGGTGAGACTAGCAAATGATTCATAGAGGTGGGAAAGCATGTAAAGGGAGATGACTGTTTAGGGAGTGAGGGAGAAGAGTTGGTATCTTCCAAAGCTTTGGAGGAGAAAAGGCATAAGCCCTGAATGAACCAGCAATTATCTCAGAAAAGCTTTTGCCACATGTGGAGTGTACACGCCAGTGGAAATAGCTTCTTAAATTTTTAAAAGCAGGAACTATGTTCTCCCCAGTTTCAGTGGAATTAAGTGCCTACACTAGGGGCTCATTGTAGCAACCACTACTACACTATCAGAGCAGCTGACTCATTTCCATTTCAGTTCATTTAGAAGTGTGTGCATGTATGTGCAGGTGAGATTTTAGTGCTGGCCAATGGGATGCTGCTTGAGACACCAGCATATTCAGTCATGCACTGCGAAAGATCATATGATGGCTGGTATGGAACTATAACCAGGAAGTGGCAGATTTCCCCCCCCCCCATTCTGGATGCATAGCATTCCTTTCAAGGGTGTGTAGATGTTGATTTCATAACTGTGGAAGACAGATTCCTATTTTATGGTCCATTTTCTGTAACTGTTTCTCTTTCAAGAGGCATATTAAGAAGCCTATATAAAGAGTTGCTGTATTGTACATTTCAAATTTAAATGGTCTGATTAAAGAGGTACACTCCACAGCTGTACACATTACAGATTTACCGTTTGGTTTTTTTTAAAGAACTGGCTAATTGTGAGCCATTTAGAGTTATGTATTTGCTCAACAACCCTGAAATATTTACTTGGTGTTCAGGGTGTGAGGCTTATTTAGAGCCATTGTTTCAGTTTCTGCTTGTTTTTTTTTTTTCTTTCTTACAACTCTCCCTCCACCCCGCAATTAAATTTAACCAACATATTCTTACAGTAAACATCATCCCAATAACCAGATTAGCATACAGTATTCATAAATCAGAGCAGCACCAGATTGTGATGCTTGCTGGAAATACCCAGGGTTGAGAGACACCTCACTACCACCTGCCCTTAGTGTGAGGAAGCCTTGTCTGTGTACCTTACAGGACTAGAGGTTGGCTCCCTGACTCCACTAGCCACATGCAACACAAGTACTCCTATCTCAGCCTACACAGGCTCCTTCTGCAGGCAGCAAGAGGCACACCCCAAGCCTTTCCTGCATCTATAGAGTGTCCAGCCCCGGGTCCACTAGACGCTTCCAGAATTCCCAGATTCTCTGCTCCCAGTGAAACACACCCGATCACCATATTCCTCTCAGATCACCACTTTGCACAACACTTAGATTTGTTTGTAGTAGAAACAAGTAGTTTATTTAACAAAGCACCGAGATTCAAGTGATCGCAATAGAAATATTTGAAAACAACTAATTACATGCAAAATAAAATCATAACTAGGACCTAGACTTAGTTAACTTCATTAGACAGGAAAATGTCTTGTTTTGCTCACCCAAAGTTTTTCTTCCAGTCCTTAACAATCAGGTTGGCTGTGACACTCCATTCATAAGACAAGAATGCCGGCAGCTTGTCCCCTAGATCAGGGGTTCTCAAACTTCATTGCACCGCAACCCCCTTCTGACAACAAAAATTACTACTCAGCCTCAGGAGGTAGGGGCTGAAACCGGAGCCCTGTTGCCCAGGGCTGAAGCCCTCAGGCTTCGGCCCCAGTCTCCAGCAAGTCTAAGCCAGCCCTGGTGACCCCAATAAAATGAGGTCATGACCCACTTTGGGGTCCTGACCCACAGTTTGAGAACTGCTGCCCTAGATGAAGTATTCAGGGTGTTTCTCTGCCTCTAGTTACAGGTCCAACACTCCACTGTCTTTATTCCGAAACAGCACACCTCCTGCTGCTTGTTTTTTCATGTGGAAAATCTCCCCTGTAGCTTTCGCAATCTTTTGATTAGCATTTTGCTCCGTTTGTAAATAAGCAGCCATTGTGAAGCACACAATACTCAATTTACATATAGCCAGACAGATAAGTGTTTTCTTCCTAAAAGCAATTTATTTATCATCTTTTGGAGACCAGCCCCAATTCACAGGCCATAAGAAGGTAGTTTTCAGTGTATATGTGTGTGTGTGTGTGTGTGTGTGTATATATGTATATGTATATATAATAAAAATATCCATACATACATTGATTACGATCACTGCTGTGACATAGGCTTTCAGCAGAGACCTTACATGCCGCCCTTTGGGGAACTAGTATATAGATCCCAGTAACTCTTATGCACTACTGCGCCCCCCTGCCAGGTGGCACCAAGATGTCACACAAATACTTCTTCACATTTTCAGCACTCATATGAGACTTCTCATCAATAAGTGACGACGGTAAACTACGTAGTGCCTGACGGTGGGAGAAAGCACAATGCTGCATTTATCCTATGTAGCAGCCTGTCACCAGATCAGCAATAGGCAGTAACAAACACATATCCAGGAGTTTTTTTTTTTTTCTTCTTTTTTACCATTTTGGAAACACTTGTATATCTCATCATGCCAGTACAATCTCATTGAGTTGGGAAAAATTGTAATGCCTCATCTTGATGTAAGCAGAAAGGATACTTGGCTCAAGATGAAGCATTGCATGCTGGGGTCTGTAGTTTAGCCCAGAACAATGGCTCATGGAAGAATAAAACTGACCATAGGCCATATGGTAGAGAGTAGCGTATATTTAGGCCTCCTTCTTTAATATAACTCTAAAATCCTGTGCAGTAGATCTGGCTGTGTTGGGGATGAACACATTTGTTGTCTGGTTTCTGTTCTTTGTTTAGTGTGTCTCAGCTTTCTGCCTCAGTAAAGATTTTCACTCTAAATGTGGTCTAGTCTTCACTTTAAAAATTTTTACCGGTAACTGGAAGCAACTATCTTCTTAGTTCTTTTTTTTTTTGCACTATGGAAAGAATGAGTTGAGTGAACAAAGCGTCATAAACCCATTCTTATGCTGCAAGTGTGACATGGTGGTTACACCCCCACAGGTTTATTCTCATGGTTTTTATGGCACAGACAAATATTCTCACGCTAGCAGCCTTCCCTCCAGAGATGCTCCAAGCTCTTTTTAATGTGGTGGTTTAAATGCTGTCTTAAGCCCATGCTTGAGTTATGTGACTGAAAGCTCAACTAATGTCCCTCCAGATTTCTCAAGTGATCCCCAAGTTTATCATTTCCCTTCATTTAAGAACTTCTTTGTTGTATTTTGTCTGTGGCAGAATAAAAAACTGAAGACAAACTTCAGTTTCTGGAAGTGTTTATTTGCTGTGTTACTAACTTAGTATCATAGATCTTGGAGACAGCCAAATTTATTACCACATGCCTAATGCCAAGTTTTAAAAATCTTATACTTTTCTTTTCTTTTCTTTTCTTTCCTCAACCTCAAAACATAAAAAGGATTTTTCCTTTAATGAAGACTAGTCAACCTGAAAAATCCAAATTCTGAAGCTGAGCTGTTTTGCATAAGCAAAAAAATTCCTACAATGAGAACATCCACTGAACTGAAAAATCATAGCAGAAGAGTGTTGTTTTTTTTTTTTTTTTTTCCCCCAAACTTTAAAATTCCTCTGAGTTGAGACCAGGCAAGAATTTATCCCCAAAAGAGAATCTCTCTCTGAAAGTCTTAAGTACGTGGAAGAATAGAGGGGCTATAGTGAGTGTCCGCATAACCTTGATTATAGCATTAGCTACCTGGCAAAAACTGTAAAATATATATTATAATAGTTAAGCAGTAACTGGGATTATAATTCTGACTTCCCTTAAGGGGATTTTTTTAGAGACTCAATCTGAGTGGTGTATTAATAACTCTAAATTTACATAAACTGTAGTAAATCTTGTGATCTCTGCAGTCATGCCTATATAGCCTTTCCTTTCACATAAATGGGGCTTTGACTTGTGCTTCCTCGGTTCCCTACTGATTTTTGCCACCAGGACAGTTCTTGTTAATCTGGTTTATGTTTTGAGTGTGGAAAAAGGTGACAAACTGTTGGCTGAATTCACAGGTATGATGATATCACATCCTTGAGTTTAATTGGCTGCACTCTGTAATCTACAGGTGTGATGTTTTGACCTCTGTGTCTATTTGACAGTCCTCCTTAAGGTAGTCTTTAAGAGTGTGCATGTGTGTGTGCTGTTGCTTGTTAGGCTAGTTCTGTGTCTCCAAGTAGCTAAGGAAGCATTTGATTTATTTATTCTAGCTATCTAGTAGTCAGACTGCTGTTTCTTTGAGACATTCTTAAAATCAGCGGCTGTCTAGCAAAACTGGTTTATCTGAAATCTGTTTTAAGCAACATCTCCAGATGCTGCAATCAGTCTGGTTATCTTAAAAGAGAGAGAGAAAACGTAAGCACTGTTTTTGTTGCCTCATCTAAAGTATGAGTGGATTAGAGCCAAAAAAAGCTCTGGCTTAGATACACTAGCCTTTTGACACTTCCCATGGAAATCTCTCTGCGATCTCCACCACTACCCCCACTAAAATCTGGATTAATTCACATGATTGGATTCCTAAACATTAAAACAAGCAGCAACTTTTGCTTGTTTCTCTTTGATTCCCTTCTCCTCTAATTGTATAGAGATCCGTCTTCCTCACGTATATTTTTCTTCTGTTCTTGTGTTGTAGATTGGATCACTCCCAGACGACCAGAACTCTTTTAAAATATTTTGGGTGGATAAGATGTGCCATGGAATGGTAGCACCAAAGAGCAACACAGCATCACCACTTGCCTTGACTGGTCATGGATTATTTCTTCCGTTAATTATCTTCAGCTCTTTCATCTTGGAGGGATTGACCTCAGGTAAGTAAAACCTTTATAGTACCTACTTACTGTGTGTGAAAGTAGATGCATTTTAAAATACACAAGGGGCAAATTTTCACCTACATAGTGTTAGGCAAAACACAAGAGACCACTTCTCTTAGTATATAGAGATCTTCTTATAGGCTCCATTCCCCTTCTGTTTGTGATTGTGCTTTTTTCACTATCATAGATAATCGTATAACACCTGTGTGGCAGCTACAGCAACTGCTTACATGGAAAAATACTACTGGGAAGAGCCTTAATTTATTTTTAGTGCTGCAAATGTGATTTTAAAATTTGGAAACAAAATGGAGAGCCAGCACTAAATGACCAGGAAATGCTCTACAGACCGTAGTTTCGGATCTCTTGTTTGGTAACTTCTGACATGTCACTTGACCTGCTGTTAACCACTTTCCAGCTTTCTCCCATTCATCTCCTCTCTCTTCTTGTGTCTTGTTACTTCTTGATGCTCTTCTGACAGAGTGTGGTGAGAGGTGCAAACGTGGACAGAACTGGTCGATGGAGAAAGTGCCAAATAATGCATCACTTCCTACACTTGAGGGTAGAATTTCTGTAGGAAATGCACAAATAAAACACACACAGACCTTTAAATGTTTAACCTTAAACACACATACACATACATACACACAGCAGCGCTCACTGATCAATTACCATTGTATTGCATTTACATATATATTTATAAAGTGCATGTTGAAAGCTAATAACCTCTCTCTATTACTGGCCTTCTTGAGATGCTTTTTGATATGCACCACAGTGTACATCTGCAGTGGTGACCACTAGAATGAGAAATATTGGGAAAGGGGGAGAGGAGGGCGTTCTTCTTCCTGCACAGTGATCTTAAATAAGACTTATTACAAAAAAGAAAATGTGTTGACTTCTAGTAATTGCTGCTGTGTATGGCAGTAACTTACTGCTGGAAATGAAGTATAAATTCCAAATAAGTCTTAAGACTAATTATTATCATTTATATTCTAGTAGCACCCAGTATGTAATAGAAGCCATACATTCCTGCACTGAAAAGGTTACAGTTTTAAAGACTAAAAACCTGGGTTGGGATGTGGGGGAAGGGATGCAGCATACAAGCAAAGTAGTGTAGGTAGTGGCTGGTGCTAGTCTTGTTAGTGGTTCCTGTTTTTAAAAAGAGCGACTATTTGGTTTCTCTAGATTTGGGGAAAGGACATTGTGGAGTAGCGGTCAGCACAAGGAGGGGTAGAAAGTCAAAAGGAGTGGGGAAGGAAGGGAAGAAGGGAGCAAGGAGGGTGAATGCGGTCTTGAATTCAGTAGCTGGAGACAGGAGGATATAAGAATTGCAAATAAAAGTTAAAATCAGCAAAATGTGAAGGTTGGAAGCTCAATTCTGGGGCAGGGACTGTCATTTCCTCTGTCAGTACAGTGCCTAGCACATGGGAAGCTTCTAGGTACTAGAAATGCTAATTATAAGGGATGCTCAGTTGCTTCTGGAGGTGGATTTGGATAGAAAAGCTCATTGAAGCCGGGAGCTACTGACAAATGAGGAGCCCCTCTTGTTGGTGCATCTGGCCCTTTCTGGTGGGGAGGGAGCTGCTGGGATCGAGAGAGAGAAACAGGAGTGGTTGACCACTATCTAAGTTAAAATCTGCAGTTGGAGATGGAAAAGACCTTTAAAAATCATAATCCAGGGGTAGGCAACATATGGCACACGTGCCAAAGACTGCACACGAGCTGGCTTTCAGTGGCACTCACACTGCCCAGGTCCTGTCCACCGGTCCGGGGGCTCTGCATTTTAATTTAATTTTAAATGACGCTTCTTAAACATTTTAAAAACCTTATTTACTTGACATACAACAATAGTTTAGTTATATATTATAGACTTATAAAAAGAGACCTTCTAAAAATGTTACAATGTATTACTGGCACGCGAAACCTTCAATTAGAGTGAATAAATGAAGACTCGGCACACCACTTCTGAAAGGCTGCTGCCCCTTGTCATAATCAATCTCTCTTTCCAGCCCCTCTACTCCCAGTAATAACCCAGCATAGATTCTGTAGCCACCAGCCTGTGATCTCTGACCGAAACTCCACCATCCCTGAAACTCCAATTACATACTGAAACATCTGTAATCGAGACTGTAATCTGTATGTAAATACTACTGCTGTACAGGGCTGTTGAAAGGAAAAAGTCATCCATGACACTGTTAAACTTTTACAGTGTTATTTTTCAGAGATATCTAGTTGTGTGTTACACACAACAGCACTAGAGAGCATTCAACTGCCATGTCAGAAAAGCCTAGAGTTGTGCTGGATTGTTTCCCTTCTTCCACCCAGTACTCTGGATTAGTCTACAACAATTACTTTCAGTCCCAGATGGATTCATTTTTGCCCAGGTATGAAATGGGAAGAAAACAAACCGTGAAGAGGTTTTTTTTGGTCAAGATAGGTTTGTATTTCCTATGGGAGGATAAGAATCTTGTGTTTGGGGAGTGAGTGTTTCCAAGTACAGATGCTTTGTTGCAGTAGTTCTTGGTTGAGATCTTGGTGTCAGATTTAAAAGATAGTTGCTAGGTGGAGAAGGCAGTGTGGCACATAACCAAGAGGGTGCACCTGCAGCGGCTTGTCAGTTGAGAGTCACGCTAGTGAGTGAGTCTGCCAAGGAGCTGAGATCCAGAGGTATAAACCGTGAACACAGCCAAATCGGTTGGAAAATCATCTCTTCCTCCCCCCGACCCTTTTTAAAACTCCTTCTAGTTCACATAAATGCTCTGGAGGGACATGGGTGTGTGTCATGGCATAAGCTCTTGCTTAGTAAAAACTCCTGTGTTAAGACTGTCTTGAATGCAGAGCTAAAGCCACATGTGTCGCAGCTGCCACAAACAGTACAAGAATTGCCTTGGTTGTCTTGTTAGAAATGTAAAAACAATAGGCTTCTTTCTGGTCCGAGAGATAAAAGGCTGTGGCTAGTGCAGTATTAAATGTAATAAATTTATATAGGACTGTGTAATATGTTATAACCTATATTACTTCAGCAGCCTGTAGGTTAGATATTCATATCTAGACAAGCACTCATTTTCCTTGCCGTGTGGGTAAATGCAGAGGACAGATCCATTTCCAGTCAGCTGGTGTCTGGTCTCTGCTTTGTGTGTTAAATGGCTTTTATTCATATATGGATTTTAAGAAAAATCCTCAGTACTCTGTCTCAAGCAATCTCTCCTAATATCCTTGATGTGCTTCAAGGTGAAGGTGCTAAGTCGCTTAGTGACTAAGGATGTTGCAGTGTTTGGGGAAAGCAGCTTTGAACTTGCAGGGCTTTTAGTCAAGTGAAATTCAACTCCAGCAATACCCTTAATGTATAAAACAGTACAACTTGGTGCTGGCTGATTGAGCATGCTTCTCCAAATTCACTGGCTTCCAATCTATCAGAAGAGGAGGATAGAGTGGGTCTTCTGATCTTCAGAAATATCTATCATACTTCACAGCTCCATGTCTTTGGCTTTGAGGGAAGAAGAGTGGACTCCTAAGGATACTCTTCGGGATTATAACAGAGAAAGTCTCTCCTTTTCTGCTCTTTTTGTATCTGCTCTCATACTAGCAAGTTCTCAAAGTCTCAGTGAGAGAAGGTGGTGGAGGTTGGAGACAGAAATAGCATTCTGAAAATAGGGGCCAGAAATGTTGCAGTTGAATTCCTGTCCTACCTGATTCTATTTCCTTGTAGGATGCATCTGGAGTGTGGCCAAGATATTCTGTGTGTGTGTCATTGACTAGTCACTAGTGAAATACGCACTGTATAACAAGCTACCGTATTTTCCGGCGTATAAGACGACTGGGCGTATAAGACGACCCCCAACTTTTCCAGTTAAAATATAGAGTTTGGGATATACTCGCCGTATAAGACTACCCCTCTTCCAACGCACACCAAAAAAAAATTAAAAAAACATCAGATTTGATTTCAATATGGTAATTTTAATTCAAATGCTTATGACATGCAGGTACTTAGCAGGAAAACTGTCACTTATAAACATAAGGCTGTTTGTCATCAAACATGTAAACATAAAACAGTGCAAGTGGATTAAACTTTTCCTAATTCACTCTAAAGCTGAAAGAAAGGATAAGACAATAAACCCATGGGAGCTGCCATGCTGTTTGTTTTCTAAGCTGTCAACCAAACTGGAACTGATGATGATAGGAGGAAGATAACAAACAAGAGAGAGAGAGCAAGTGCCGGGCAAGTCCCTGGCGAGTTAGCAACGCCATCATAACTGCAAGCTACGGTATTTTTACAGGTTTTGCTGGCGTGACAGTTTCCCTTTAAAAGCCTTCAAAATCCTCCTGTTCGTCATCTGATATCATAAGTACATCAATGACATCTTGTGATACATTTGTAAGGCAGTCATCGTATGGATCGAATTCCGTATCAGATGATGTGGTCTCAGCTTCGGCTTCCTCTTCATCTTGCCACAAGTAGTCGTCCTCCATACCATCTAATGAATTTGATATGCCACACTTCTTGAAAGACTTGATTACTGTTTCTGCATCAATATCATTCCAGGCTTTTATGACAAACTTGCACAAAACATCCAACTGTGGAGCACGCATGTTTCCTCCTTTTGTGAATGACTTTTCGCCGCTAACCATCCATTCATTCCACTGTTCTTGAATGCGATCTTTAAATGGCTTGTTTAGGCACACATCCAGTGGCTGTACCAACGATGTCAATCCTGCAGGAATAACTGCCGCATCTGTGTTTAGTCTTGCAAGCATTTGCTTGGTGCTGGGAGTTAAATGAGCCCTGAACATATCCCACACCAGTAGACTACATTTTTTAATAAGTCCACCTGGTCGCCTGCTCCATACATTATCAAGCCATAGCTTTACCCCTTCTTCATCCATCCAGCCTTTTTCATTCACATGTACAAAACAACCAACAGGGAACTTGAATTTCGGCATTGTTTTTCTTTTAAAAATAATCATTGGTCTCAGTTTGGCGCCATCAGCTGTGCATCCTAGTACCACTGTAAAACTGGACTTCTCATGTCCTGTTGTTTTAATTAAAATTGTTTTTTCACCATTTTGATGGACAGTTTTATTTCCAACCATATCAAAATTCATTGGAGTTTCATCCATATTTCCAATACTACTTAACGCATAGCCATGTTTAGTGCGCTGTTGTATTACGTATCGATGGAAACTATTTACTTTGCTATCAAGATCTGCAGGTAATTTTGGGGCAATTTTCATCTTTTGCCTCAGTACCATATTATGCCTTCCCATGAATCTAGTACACCAGGATACAGTGGCCTTAAATCTGTTGCTGTGATCTGGGTTAGATTTGGCCCACTGAAGTGCAAACAAATGTATTTTATTTCGTGTCACTACATAACCGTTTTGGCGATGCTCATTCACCATGTCTGCTACATGTTTTTCGAGTTCTGGCCAATGTGGAGTGCCTCTTCTTAATGCACACTTACCCCTTGGCATACTCTTTAATGCTTTTTTATTTGCTTTCCAGTCCCGAACCATCTTTTCTGTTACTCCATATTGTCTTGCAGCAGTGCAGTTATTATGTTCCTTGGCAAAGTTTACAACTTTAAGTTTGAAACTGGCTTCATATTTCTTTCTTCTTGCTGGTGGAGCCATGATGGGGTTTTGACTGTTGGACATTTGTATACTGTACTGTATGTACTGGTGCTATACTGTATGAACAGGTACAGATACTGGTGCTGTACTGTATGTGGTACCCAGTATACAACAACCAGCCAGTCACGGCAAGCGATGTACCTTACCGGCGATTGGCTGGTTGTTGTATACAAAGCCTGCTTGGATTGGTCAGCTCTCCCTGCCTGCCCAGCCCTCCCTGTCTCCAAGACTATCAGAGCGGTAGCGCAAACACGCCTCTTTAACCCGTCTGGCCCGCCCTTGTATCCTATTACCTCCTTCTCTGCCTCTCAGATCTCGCACATGCGTGCCTGCGCCGCTTCACTGCAGTCCTCAGGAGCGAGATCTGAGAGGCAGAGAAGGAGGTACGGTAATAGGATACAAGGGCGGGCCAGATGGGTGAAAGAGGCGTGTTTTTCTGGGCACAGCGCCGCTCTATCTCTTTTTTCCATACCCTGGGCATCCCGGACGCCTGCAGCTTCCTCCGCCCTTCACTTACACCTTCCCGGTGAGGCGCCCCCTCACCTCGTCATCGGGCGGGGATGCGGCCGCGGCCGTTTTTGAGCTCCCCCCACCATATGCGGCGACCGCAGATTCTCCAGTCCGGCTCGGAAGTTTCAGCACCCGCCCTATAAGACGACCCCCGACTTTTGAGAAGATTTTCCTGGGTTAAAAAGTAGTCTTATACGCCAGAAAATACAGTACTTGTTTTTAAGATCACCACTTACGATTGTACGTTCAGGCCCAAACACCTAAGAACTGAGGAGATCTCATTCCTGTACATCACTCCTGATGCAAACATGGCAAATGTGATGTTTGCTGTGCTAAGGCCCATTCAATGCTAAGGTTACTCCATGCAGAGGCTCTTGGATACTGCTGAGTGATGTTTGCATCCCAGGGAACAGCTCGCCCACTATTCCTGCTCTGTCTTGTGAGAACACATCCAAAGCACTGAGGGATTCTGCCTGCTTTATATACACTCCAGAGGAATAGCAAGCAGAGGATTGCTTTGCCTCTAATTATGCTAGATTAAAACATGACGTTCATGCAGGTGTGGGTGAATTATTTAGTGATCGTGATAGCACTGGGTAGACAGACAAGTGATAGGGCTGATTTTGTAGTTACCTAAAATCCAAAGAGGGGATACAGCACCTTGGAAAGAGAAGGAAAATTGGCAATGGGAAAAGAAGCAGAGGAAGAGAGGGTGGTGGGTGGTCCATGGCGTGCCTAATGACGGAGAGCACACACATTGGAAATATAATGCAGAGGATTAGAATGTATAACAATGGATCCACTGATCATGCGCATGATGGTAACAGTGCCAGTGTTTATAGTGGCTTGGTTTATGTGGAAACTGGTCCATATGGAACCAGAACTAGGCCACTCAAACATACTTTTGGTGATGAATCAAGCAAGACTTTGATTTTATTAAAATGCTGTTAAACTGAACCCGCCACAAAATTTGCTGGGTCTTGCAGATTGAAATTGGAAGACTTAATAAAACTATGATAGCAGTCCTTTATTAAACCTCCCTGGGCCCTTTATGGGCTTCACATATGGGAACTGATTTGTAATTCTTGCCCCATTCTAATGAGAAATTAGGAGTGCCTAAGTGCCAAGGTTCCTAACTCGGCCATTGACTTGCTGTACAACCTTGGACAATCACTAACATTCTGTGTCTCAGTTCTAAAATCTGTAAAATGGTGAAAGACCCTCCTTTGCCTAATTTGGGGAGTGAGACCAATTTAGTTTGTTTGTGAAGCACTTTAAGATCTTCAGATGAAAAGTGCTGTCGCAGTACAAATGTTAACTTGTGAGTGACTCAGAATAAATAATGTATCAGAACACACAGAAATTAGTGGTCTCTAGGGTGGCATGATCCTTTTTACTCTTTTTTTTGTACCCAGCATGCTCAAGCTGCTGCAACAGACTCTGGTGGGAGACCCCTGAAATTGGACTGGCAGCAGCCTGAATTCCTTCCTTAACATCCATAAACAAGATTGTCCCTTGCTCCTCACTTTGCCTGCTCAGGGAAGAGGAGGCAAATGATGTCTCTGAGACAAACGGTCTGTACTTCCCAAGAGTATGTTATGATAACTGTGTGTGTGTATGTATGTATGTATGTGTATATAATATATATATATATAATACACACACACACACACACTTCCTAATTGGCATAGTCTTGCCACAGATTGTGCGTATACAATTCCAGAATTTCTAAAAGTTGTGAAACTTGTTTTCCTGCTGAAGGGTTTTGGGTTGTTTTTGTGTGTGTGTGTGTGTATGTGTGTATGTGTGTGTGTGTGTGTATATATGTGTATATGTATGTATATGTATATATACACATACACACACAAAAACAACCCAAAACCCTTCAGCAGGAAAACAAGTTTCACAACTTTTAGAAATTCTGGAACTGTATACGCACAATCTGTGGCAAGACTATGCCAATTAGGGAACCTAATTTAGATTAGTAAAGAGAACTGAAGGATAATAAGGAAATAGATGATAAACCGTAACTATAAATTAGCCTTTAGAATTAAATGTCGAATTCTGACTCACTCTTGAGGAACCTGCAACTGTCTTCTCAATTGGAGTCTTCCTTTTCTGGTCTCCTGAGGCTTTGGCTTTTGCTATATGACCACTATTGCCCTGTTCCAAAATAAAAAATTCTAAATTCAGATGAAACTGTTAGGAACGTTAGTGACAGTATGTCTTGTGTTGTGAACCAGTCCCCTCTGGGGTGTGAGGGGGTGACCTTCACAATGAAGACTTCACTGATTTGTAGCTGATCTTTAAGGACTGTCAGTATGCAGCTGCTTTTGGCAGAAGAAGGGAAAACAATGCAGTGAGGCTGCACAGAAGATGGGGGTATGTGAGTGCTAAGGACAAGCGGAGGCAAAAAAAACCTTTATTTCCTTTAATCTAAGCAAGAAGCAAATTGCCAGAGGTGCCAGGTTATGTAGATTAACTGTGGGTTGTTAGTGGTTGTTGCATTTCTTTACTGGGGATCAGAACTGGTCTTTCTGGTTGAACCTTTCCCTCATGCAAATTACAGAAGGTTTATTATTATGGCAAGTAGAAGACAGATTTTTGACATAATCCCTTTCCCCACCAAACTCTCATTAAAACTTGAGCCACTGTGCCTGAAATTTCTCCTGATTCTTCATATCTAGGGTCCAAAAAGGTGGTCTTATTGCCCATCCTGCTGTAGTCTTCAGGGAGAAGGAATGGGAAGGAGGGGAACATGGAATGGGTACCTCAAATTCTTAAGTTGGACTTAAAAAGATATTAAAATTCTTGCCCCCAGGGTACTTGAGTCATCAGTGTGCTTAGAATTGGCTCAGCTGGCAATACCAGTGCTGGCTGGGAATCCTGCCTTTCTACGCTCATTAGCTCAATGATAAATCAGGACCAACTGAGCCAGCCTGTTGGGGCTCATGAAATCTAGAAACTGGTACTTTAGAGGGAGGCATGAAGACTTGCATGTCCATTTTTTGTCCAGGTTTTCTTGTGCGAAGATGGCAAATCAGAATTGCCTTTTCCTTGATGTTCATTGCAGACTAGGTTGAAGACACACATTCATCTCCCTTGTAAACTTTTTATGCAGAGTAATCCTGGCGCTTGGCCCTGACACTCAGTTAATTATTGAGCATTGCAGTTTGAAAACATTCTCAAGTTTGGTTTTGTTTCTGGAACTTGTGGGACCATATTCTGCCAATGAAACTCGAAACAGGGTAATCCAAGTTGGACAACTTTTTACATGTAATTTGGTCACTCCCCTGTCACGTCTCTCCCTTTTGATGCCTGAATTGCCTCTTCTGGCAGCTGAAGCGCTCGGTTTATGATAAAGCTGCTTGCAACAGCAGGGGACTGGACTCCATGACCCAGGAGATTCTTTCCAGTCTTATGTCCTACGTTCCTATGTTTCAAGTAGGATAGATTTTTCCAAAATTTTGGCCTCTTTCTTCCCAGTTACCTGACCTATTCTTCCTCTTCCCCACTCCTCCCTCCCTCCCTCCCCTGATCTCTTCAAGCCCTCTTAGGGTGGGTTAAGCACTAGCAGCACTTCTAGTTGCTAGTGATCCCCAACTGTACAGTGTGGCTGTCTCAGTTGGGGAGAAACATTTGGGTCACCAGATCAAGACTTAGCCTGTGTCTGCACTAGGAAAATTGAAACCTAATGCTAAAGGCTGTAGTGTAATCAAGGTTCAAGTATTTTTACCATAAATATCAACCAGCCTCTCTCTCTCTCTCTCTCTCTCTCCCTCCCCCCCACCACCCCAAGAAAACAAGAAAAACCTGGATGAGCTTTCAGACTTCCTTTATGATCAGCATTTCCCCTCAGGCAACTGAGCCTCTGGTTCCACAGGGGGCTGGGTTGTATCTGGAGAATGAACGAATTGCAACTTCAAGCACTGAAAGGAATGCTATGGAAGTTTTTGAAAGGGAAGTGAGTCACACCTGTAGGTACAGCAGCATCTTAGAGCGCTGGGTAGAGTAACTGTAGGGTACACTTCTTGGATCACACTGAAATCTGTTGTATCTAAGCAGAAAGAGAACACCTGGGCTGTGCAATCTCCATTTGTTGGAACAGTTAGGTACTGTTAGAATGTTAGGAACCATTAGGGGAGGGATAGATAATAAGATGAAAAAATATCAGAATGTCATTATACAGTACGCCCTCACCTTGAACACTGTGTGCATTTCTGGTCACCCTATCTCAAAAAAGCTACATTAGACTTGGAAAAAATACAGAGAATGGCAACAAAAATGATTAGAGGTATGGAACACCTTCCATATGAGTGAGATTAAAAAGACTGGTACTATTTAGCTTGGAAAAGAGACCACTAAGGAGGGAGGTTATAGAGGTCTATAAAATCATGGGTGATGTGGAGAAAGTAAATAAGGAAGTGTTACTTACTTCTCCTCATAACACAGGAACCAGGGGTCACCCAATGAAATTAATAGGCAGCAGGTTTAAAATAAACAAAAGGAAGTATTTCTTCACACAACATGCACTCAGTCTGTGAAACTTGATACCAGGGGATGTTGTGAAGACCAAAACTATAACAGGGTTCAGAAAAGAATTAGATCAGTTCTTAGAGGACAGGTCCTTTACCATCTTGGCCAGTAGCCATTGAGGGACACGACCTCGTGCTCCAGGTGTCCCTAAGCCTCTGATTTCCAGAAGCTGGGACTGGATGACAGGGGATAGATCATTCGATTAAATTGCTTTGTTCAGTTTGCTCCTTCTGAAGCATCTTGCACTGTAGGAAGATAGGATACGGGGTTAGATGGACCATTGATCTGACCCAGTATGGCTGTTCTTATGTTCTTTGTGTGAGGGGAGGAGAGGGGTGAGTGTGTTGGAGGCACAGAGCTGAAGAAAGAGAGAATGCTTTGTCACAGAGCTAACTATGCTGCCAGCATTTGAGGAAGTTTTCACTTGTGCCCTTGTGTTTTTTCTATATATGGGAGCTGCCAACAGGAAGTGCTTCAATACTATGTACTTGCATGACTCCCTTCTTTGCAGTCGAGATGTTCATGGAAGCAAAGGAATGCTGCATTTGTTTGTTTGTGTGGACTGTAGGACAAGGTCTGGAGGGAGTAGAAGCTGGGGAATGAAGCAGTACAGTAACCAAGGAGCCTTCTTTAATCTTTCATGCTTTGTTTCCTATACTTATCCAGGCTTCTTATTTCAGTGGGGCAAATCTTTACTCCCTACTTGAGAGCAGAATCGAGGACTGATCTCTGCAGCATTGCTGCTGCTTATTGATGCTTGTCTTTGTATCTGATCCTGTTTTTGTTTCACCTTTCAAGGAAAAAGGGATCACCACCCTGTTTAGGCCCCAAAATGCCTTTTTATTTTATTTTTTTTTAAAAGGAAGATAAATGCCATTGCTGGAAGATGCCTTTGTGTCATCACAACCCAAAGATAGGGCTGGGAATGTGGTGCTGCTGGCACATATACAAGAGGCCAGACACTGGAAAACCAGGGGCTGCTGCTGTTTCAGTGTGAAGCTGCATTGGCAGGATCCTGTGAAAAAAGGTTTGCATGGTGTTTTGCACAGTTCTCATGAAGGCTGTTGTTTTTCATTGGCACCAGTTTCTCTCCTCTCTGTCTTCCTCATTCCCCCTTTACCACCTGTGCTAAAGAAACAAATTAAGGTTATAATACGTAGCCACAGTATTGAATCCATTACTTGGACAATTTTTGCATTTTTTCCATCAACTTCCACTGGCAAAGGTGTCACATTGCTTTAGCCATGGGTAAAATTTTTCTGGGTTACATGAAAGCAGATTATTTAAAAGAGGGTCAAAAATAGGACCAAGAATAGATATAGAGATTCACAGCTATAATATGGCTGTAAAATAAGACTGAAGACGCATTTGGAGTTGTAGGGAGAGGAGAGAATGGAATGAAGTTGCAGGAGGGAAACTGGAAAGATAAGATGCTAGGATGGGCAGAAGAAGGGAGGGGGGAGAGGAGTATGTGGAGGTAGAATGTAAAAGAAAGTTTAGATTTAGAGATGCAAAAAGGACCCAATGGTTTGACAAACTAATTAATGGCTCAAAGGGTGAGTAGTGAAATAAAGGGGGTGTTTAGGTATCCAAGCAGAGGGGTAGAATGGGAGGGATAAGAATAACATGATGGTCTTGGAAGAACTTTAACACTTGGTTCTTTAAGGGTTAGGTAAGGTTGCATTAATACGGGGGAAGAGGGGGAGGATTACTTTGTTACAGCATCATACTTAGGAGAGCTCATGGTCTCTGCTGCAGCTGCAATTACTAACACCTCTCTTGGTAAGAGTATCGTAGGGATTTTAAAAGTTGAATTGAGGCCTGATGGTTCATAGCACGTTGTGGAATTAAGGGAGACTCCTGAGGGATGGAAGCCTTTTATCAGTAAGCAGCACAGTATGGTGGGAAAACTGATGACTGGAGCATCTGCTGTCAGCTGCCTTTGTAAGTGCCCTGAAATCATTGGTGTAGATCAGATACGGGAGAGGGTTTGAAATGTATGGCTATGAAATGAAGGGGGTGAAGAGGAATTGTGAGTAGACGTTATTGCTACATTTGGAGGGATGCTCTCTACTTTTCCGAGAGGTTTCTAATTTTTTTTCTTGCTCGTATTAAGTTTTGAAAATAGCTTTCTGACCTGCTTTTTTGGGTCTCTTTTCATTTGACCTCCATTTTGGCTTTGTCTGCGTTGGGGAATTTTTCAAAAGAAATAAGGAAAGAATATAAAATTCCCACTGGTCCAGTAGGAACCTTTAGTGTAGACAAGTTTAAAACTGTCAGTGTAATGGTCTGAAAACTCCACCAGCCACTGTAACCTTGTCAAAACTAAGGCTTCTGCTAATGCTAAATTTCCCCAGCAGAGACAAGATCTGTGTGGGTTTGCAGTGGAGAAGGTTCTTTCCTAATACTTTTCCCCTCACCCTATTGCAACACAAACTGTAGCTGACTACTTTCTTGGGCGCCAGCGCCACCAAAGATGTGAGCCAGGAGAATTGTTTTATCTGCTGCAGAAGGAGTTTGGTGTGTTATGCCACAAAGATGGCTGTTGCTTACTCTCTTAGCTGCTCCTAAGAGGAAACTTAACTATAGCTCCAGGAAAACTGTCCACCAGATTGTAAACTTTAAATAGTTCATATTTTAGGCCCAGTGTACATCAAGAAGAAAACTGCTAGTGCTGTTCAGAGGCGGCTTTTGCTGAGCCATGTGCTGACGTATTTCAGACGCTTCTTCCTTCTCTATTTGGGATGGATGTGGAGAGCTTAGACCTGACATTTGACAGTCCCAATGACTAGTGCAATATTTCTTCCTCTTTCTGTTGACGCTCTTGCTTCCCTACGGAAAGTAACTCGGCACTTTTTACAAAGCTGTGGAATGTATTTTTCTGTTGGCTGGTTTGGTTTCAGAGTAGCAGCCTTGGGGCACGAGACAGCAATACTGAAATCTGAAGCATATTCCAGCATTCAAAAGTTGGCTTAATGATGAGATTTTTAAAATGTTGGTTTTTTTTATTTGCCTGGTGGTTTTGGAGTCTAGCATCAGTGTTTTCAAGCTTTTGTCTGTAATCATGAGGGCTAGAAACTTCATTTAAAAAAAAAAAAAAAGACATGATTCCAGGAGCTTGGGCTTTAAGAAAAACACTAGTGCAAGACTCTCAATGAAGTTGAGAGTTGGCAACACTGATCTCCTATCATTGTCCATGCTTCTGCTGGAGGCTGGTCCTTGCCAATACAGCTCCTTCATACTCTGGGCTAATGGCATTCTTACTGTGCTGTAGATGTACGGACATGATAGCAAAAACCAACACTTCCCTAAGGCTTCAGCCAAGTCTTTGTGCTGGATCCCCTTTTTCTTATTTACAGATGCATCTCTAGTGCTTGCTCCTACTGTCCTCTTGGGATGTTTTGAGTTTTGGAGCTGTACCAGCGGGATGGACTATCCACCTTCAAAAAGTTGGTCTCCATTCCCGACCTCTTCCAAAAGTGAAAAATGCCTAAAGTGCTGTGTATGCAAGGCTCTCTTGGCACTAGGCCAGTAATAAATAGTATCCTAATATTTGGAGCACAAGAAGAGATATTAGTTGGTGTCTGATTTCAGAGTAGCAGCCATGTTAGTCTGTATCCGCAAAAAGAAGAACAGGAGTACTTGTGGCACCTTAGAGACTAACAAATTTATTAGAGCATAAGCTTTCGTGGAGTACAGCCCACTTCTTCGGATGCATATAGAGTGGAACATATTTTGAGGAGATACACACACACACACACACACACACACACACACACACACACACAGCATGAACAGGTGGGAGTTCTCTTACCAACTCTGAGAGGCCAATTAAGTAAGAGAGAAAAACTTTTGAAGTGATAATCAAGGTAGCCCCGTACAGACAGTTTGATAAGAAGTGTGAGAATACTTACAAAGGGAGATAGATTCAATGTTTGTAATGGCTCAGCCATACCATCAGGGGCTCGTTCACCTGCACATCTACCAATGTGATATATGCCATCATGTGCCAGCAATGCCCCACTGCCATGTACATTGGCCAAACCGGACAGTCTCTACGCAAAAGAATTAATGGACACAAATCTGACATCAGGAATCATAATACTCAAAAACCAGTGGGAGAACACTTTAACCTGTCTGGTCATTCAATGACAGACCTGCGGGTGGCTATCTTACAACAGAAAAACTTCAAAAACAGACTCCAATGAGAGACTGCTGAGCTGGAATTGATATGCAAACTAGATACAATCAACTCAGGATTGAACAAGGACTGGGAATGGCTGAGCCACAATATGCCACTATATAAATCCATGATGCATCCAGACCTTGAAACTGTGTCCAGTTCTGCTCACCCCATCTCTAAAAAGACTCAATGAAACTGGAAAAGCTTCGTTGCCTTTTTCTGAAAATGAACAGCAAGCAAAGGGAACAGCATCCCTATGAGGAGAGATTAAAAAGATTAGGGCTGGATCCTCTTAGAAAAGAAACAACGGAGAGGGCAGTATGATGTCAATAAAATCCATGGTCTGGAAAGCGGAGTAGAGAAGTGTTTACCTTTTCCACAATACAAAAAGTCAAGGGTCACCCTGTTAAATTAATAGGCAGCAGGTTTACTAAAACACAAGGAAGTATTTTTTTTCACACACCTGTGGAACTCATTGCCCTACGATGTTGTGGTGGCCAAAAGTATAACTTTTGCTTAAAAAAAGAACTAGATGAGTTCATGGCAGAGGGTCCATCAGTTCTGTACACTTCCCCTGAAGTTCTGGCACTGGCCACTGTCAGAGACAGGATACTGGGCTAGATGGGCCACTGATCTGGCCCATTATGGCAGTTATGTTCTTCATTATGAGCCAGATCAGCTGGGAGGAAGAACTGAGTCAGAAAAACGTGAATGATAAATGAGTTCCAATTAAGAAAACCTGACTAGATGCCCAAAAAGCATCTTTTTGTTTGAGGAAGAAGGCTGTGCCAGTTAAGAAACCAACCGGTTTAGAGGGGAAATGACAGCAGCCATAATATACATATAATTTTTTTTTTAAATGTAAGAAAGGGGAAGTTGCTAGTAATGAATATAAATCCAGAAGGTAGGAATTTTAGAAAACTGATAGGGGAAGCAAAAGGGAGAAGGGAGAAATCTGTGCTCAGCAGAGTTAAGGACAATGAGAAGGCGTTTTAAAAATACATTAGGAACAAAAAGAATCCCGACAATGGTATTGGTCTGTTACTAGATGGAAATGGTAGAATGATCAATAATAATGCAGAAAAAGCAGAAGTGTTCAATAAATATTTCTATTCTGTATTTGGGGGGAGGGGAGGCAAACATGACATTGTCTCATCGTATGGTGATAACTCTTTCCATTCCACTATCATCTCTGGAGGATGTTAAACAGAAGCTACTCAAATTAGATATTTTTAAATCATCAGCAGGTCCAGATAACTTGCATCCAGAGTTTTGAAGGAGCTGACTGAGGAGTTTGCTGACTCATTAATGGTGACTTTCAGTAAGTCTTGGAACACTGGGGAAGACTGGAAGAAAGCTAATGTTGTGCCAGTTTTTAAAAAGAGTAAGTGGGATGATGGGTAATTATAGCTCTGTCACCCTGAGATCAATCACAGGCAAGATAATGGAACAGCTGATACACGATTCGTTAATGAAGAATTAAAGGAGGGTAATATAATTAATGCAAATCAACATCATTTTATGGAAAATAGAACCTGTCAAGCTAACTTGACATCTTTTTGTGATGAGATTATAAGTGGGGTTGATAAAGGTAATAGTGTTGATGTAATATACTTGGACTTCTGTAAAGCATTTGACTTGATACCATACAACATTTTGATTAAAAAAACAAAAAAAAAAACCTAGAACAAGATAATTAGTATTGCACACATTAAATGAATTAAAGGCTGGCTAACTGATAGGTCTCAGAATGTAATTGTAAACAGGGAATCATCAAGTTTCCAGTGAGGTCCCGCAGGAATCTCTGCTTGACCCTATGCTATTTAACACTTTTATCTGTGATCTGGAAGAAAACCTAAAATCATCACTGATAAAGTTTGCAGATGACCCAAAAATTTGGGGAGTAGTAAATAATGAAGAGGACAGGGAGCTGATTCAGAGGGAACTGGGTGCAAGCAAACATGCATTTTAATGCAGCTAAATGTAAATGTGTATACCTAAGAACAAAGAAGGCAGGCCATACTTACAGGATGAGGAACTCCATCCTGGAAAGCAGTGACTCTGAAAGAAATTTGGGATTGTGGTGGATAATCCGCTCAACATGGGCTCCCAATGTGGTGGTGTGGCCAAAAGAGCTAACGCGATCCTGGGATGTATTAATGGGAATCGCAAATAGGGGTAGAGAGGTTATTTTAACTCTATATTTGGTATTGGCATGACTGCTGCTGGAATATTGTGTCCAGTTCTTGGGCCCACAATTCAAGAAGGATGTTGATTAATTGGAGAGGGTTCAGAGAAGAGCCATGAGAATAATTAAAGAATTGGAAAACACGCCTTATAGTGACAGATTCAAAGAGCTCAATCTTTTTAGTTTAACAAAAAGAAGGGTAAGGGGTGACTTGATTAGTCTATCTACGTGGGGAACAAATATTTAATGGCTTATTTAATAATGATCCTCTGATATGTGAGGACCAGATCAGAGGCCCAAAGTGGATAAGAGGGATCTTCAAAAGGATGGGTGTGCATCAGCTGTTACGAACTTTTGACCATGGTGTGGCATTACACCCCATATTCTTCATAGTAATATCATGATATGATTATGGCATAACTGATGTATTTTGTGTAAGATAGGTCATCAAAAAGGTTATGATTCATTTAATATGATTATCCTATTTATATGCACGTATCATTTTGGTATCTGAAGTTCGAAATATTGTCTATGCATCTATTACAAATGTGTTTACACCTGGGGAAAGCCCACTAGGCAGAATGCAATCAGCCATGATGGCTGTCTGGGAAGGGCCATTAGGGAGGACAGTGGGTCTTAGAAGATGCTAATCTCCCACCAGGGAGCCTTCCTGAGGACGATACAAACAGCCTTATGGCTGCTGTGTCCCTACAGGGACATGTGACCAAGTCACCTGATACTGGACTCCATCTTGGAGTACCGTTTTTTTTTCCACTGATTGGGCGTGGGAACCAAGAGGAGAGACAAAGGGTTCCCACCATATGCAAAAGCTATTTAAGACATG
Organism: Trachemys scripta elegans; assembly: GCF_013100865.1. Taxonomy (NCBI): domain Eukaryota; kingdom Metazoa; phylum Chordata; order Testudines; family Emydidae; genus Trachemys; species Trachemys scripta. Next base: position 67,048,576 of record NC_048301.1, on the reverse strand, counting down.
GGAGTGACCTCATCATGGTTCTTCAAGAAGATTGCTGGAAAACACTTGAAGAATAAAGACTGGACTAAAGGAGAAGGGCTGAACCCAGGCAGGAGGGATTTCTAGCCTGTGAAAAGAATACCTGGGGTTGTAAGCTGCAAGCAAGTGCAGCTTGCCCTCAAGAATCTCTGCAAACTGCCTAAAACAATTAGGGTGAGAATTTGCTACTCGTATCCAATCTCTTTAGTATATTAAACTTAGATTGTGTTTTGTTTATTTGCTAGGTAATCTGCTTTGATCTGTTTGCTATCCCTTATCACTTAAAATCTATCTTTTGTAGTTAATAAACTTGTTTTTGTTTTGTCTAAAACCAGTGTGTGGAAAATAACTGGGGGCAGAAAGCTGTTGTGTATCTCTCTCTCCACATTGAGGGAGCGGTGAATTTTATGAGCTTATGCTGTACAGTTCCCTGTGCAGCGCAAGAGGGTATAATTGTGGGTTTACACTCCAGAGGGGGGTGCGTGCCTTAGGAACTGGGAGGTGCTTTTGCAGAGCCTTCCCGTGCAGAGCTGCTCTCTGCCTCTTTGTGTAGCTGCAGCTGGATGTGTCCCTACCTGTGTGTGCGCTGGAAGGGGCTTGAGGGCCTGTCACAGCAGTACAGTGTAAAGGGAGCCCAGGCTGGTGAGTCAGGCGGGCTCAGTGGTACCCCAGTTTCAGGTGGCACCCAGCAAGGAACCAGTCACACCTGGAATAAATCCCTTGGTGAGGTTTGAAGGACTGTTCACTGGCCAAAGCCCTTGTTGGAGTCGGGATGATCTCTGGTAAATTTATTAGCATATACATAGGTTCTCTTATTGTTTGTAATGTTTTCGGCAATGCTTTTACCTTAATCTATGTCCTGTGTTTAGAAGGAGCTTTGTGGCAGCCTATAACTGTGGCAATTGCACGGTTTATAGCCTTTGAAGAGTAAGCAAAAGCAGAGCAGGCCGCCTTCGGCAGTCTGTCTTTGCTGGGGAATTCACCTGGAGGTAGGCAGGAGAGATGATGGCTGGGGAGCAGAAAGCTTGGGAGCGAGTGCCCTGGCTGAAGCAGGAGAGGGAAAGCGGTGCAGTTCCCCTGAACTGTGATACATCTTCAACCAAAGGAGACTACACTGTGGCTGGACGTTCTTCCAGATGCTTTCTTCTGCCCAACAGCATCACCTCTGTCTTGCTCGGATTCAGCTTCATCTAGCTGTTCTTCACCCACAAGCTGATTTCTGTACATTGGGTCATCCTGGTGCTATAGTGGTACCATCAGATGTGGTGAAGGATAGGCAGAGCTGTGTCATCTGCATATTGATGGCACTTGAATACATGCCATCTTACCAGTTCACCTAGGCTGCACATAGATGTAGAATAAGATCAGAGAGAGAATTGATCTTTATGGACTCTACTAATTCAGGATCTAGTGGAGTAGGTGCAGTTTCCCATCACAACTTGTTGGGTGCATCCTTCCAGGAAAGACTTAAACCATTTTAGCACTTACGTCAGAACACCTACCATCTCTTTCAGGTGAAACAGCAGTATCTCAAGATTGGCAGCACTGAATGCTACAGAGAGATCCAGGCGGAGGAGTGTAGCTGTCTGCCTTCCATCTGCTGACAGCAGGAGAGTGTCCATCAGTGCCACTAAAGTGGTTTTCATCCACTGACGTTTTTAATTAGCTACTCTCAAATGTAGAAGTTGCATTTCCTGACTCTCCTTAGTGAGTGTAGGTCTGATGGCAGATCCCTGGAGAGTGAAGCTTTTGTTTCTTCACAAAATAAGTAGCCGCAGTTCAGAGCTTCCTGCTAATATCCCATTTTATGTGAATTGTATCTAATGCAGCCTCCTTTTTGTAGGGGCCAGGAGCCTCCCTCTGTACCAATGGTAATACAGACTGGCCTCCTCTCTGGCCTTGGCTACACTGGCGCTGTACAGCGCTGCAACTTGCTGTGCTCAGGGGTGTGAAAATTCCACCCCCCCGAGCGCAGCGAGTGCAGCACTGTAAAGCGCCAGTGTAATCAGCGCCTGCAGCGCTGCACGCTCGCTCGCAGCGCTGCACGCTACTCCCCTCGGCGAGGTGGAGTACATACAGCACTGCGAGAGAGCTCTCGCAGCACTGGCGGTGCGACTACACTCGTAAGGCCTCTCACTGTATGCTGACACACTGCCTTGCTGAAAGAGTAGGAGTTGAAGGACTCCTCAAGCAGCAAACAATGCTGCAGTGATCAAACTTACATCTAACGTTAAATGGCCCCTTTGTGCGAATCCTCTGTTTACGGCTGCTGCTCCGGCAAAAGGATCTTTTCTTTATCAGTTAGTTACAGCCAGTCTGCGACAGTGAAGTGGAAAACACTATGAACGCAGCAGTATTCCTGAACTGGATACAGTAGCTTGGACTGTAGCGTAGTCTTCCAGTTAATGTGTGCGTTCACCTGTTTAAATGTGTAAAACCTTAGCCCAGGGGTAGGAAATCTATGGCACGTGCGCTGAAGGCGGCACGCAAGCTGATTTTCAGTGGCACTCACACTGCCTGGGTCCTGACTACTGGTCTGGGGGGGCTCTGCATTTTAATTTAATTTTAAATAAAGCTTCTTAAACATTTTAAAAAGCTTATTTACTTTACATACAACAATAGTTGAGTTATATATTATAGACTTATATAAAGAGACCTTCTAAAAATGTTAAAATGTATTACTGGCACGCGAAACCTTAAATTAGAGTGAATAAATGAAGACTCGGCACAGCACTTCTGAAAGGTTGCCGACCCCTGCCTTAGCCTGTTGACACTTGAGTGAAGACTGAACTGAGCCATCGTGTGTGCGGTCTCACTTGTTCTGTGAAAATTTTAATTAGATTTTGAGAAATAACTAAGGGGTAAGCAGCTGGAAACATGTTACAGAAAATCTTTAAATGTATTTGCTACAGTGATCACCATTACAAAGTCAGTATTTGCCATCAGTTGCCTCACAGTGGTATCGGGGCGGGGGGAGGGGGGGGTTGGGGGAAACCTAGAACAACCACAACCAAATTCTTGTTTTTTAATCCTTACTCTTCTGTATCTGATTCTCTTATGTTGACTTTTCAAACGACTTGCCACAGTTCTGTAGTTGTATTCTGCTTCCATGTTAGCAAGAGAGGGGAAGCTTTTTTTCGCTTTGTCTTCACAAGCATTGCCCAAACCACACACTCTCATTCTGAGTCTATTTGAAAGAACAATACCCATGCCCACCGCTGCCTTTTCCCTAGCTGCTCACCACACATGTATTCATCACCTTGGAAAAAGCCTCTTTCCACCCGCATTTATCAGAAGAGTTGGATAGCAGCTGTCGATCCTGTTGCCTGTGACGCCAGCGAGATGGCTTTGGGGGAGGAGAGGTACAAAAAGCCCTGCTTAAATCATACGTGTTAGGGCACAGCTGGAGCTTCTGTCTCCCAGCTCCTTGCCATTTGTCCTCTGGTGCTGTGGCTGAAATGACATTAGCATTTCAAAAGGGGGATTACCACAGCCCCCAAGTTCTAAGAGGGAGGTGTTTTGGCTGTTATAGAAAACCTGCTTTATTGCTGATTTACATAGGTAGCAGATGTAGAGAGTTGGTGGAGGAGGCCACATCGTATTGAAAACACTCTTTTGTTGAAGAAAGTTTTATTTATAGGACTAAAAATTTAAGCACTTAAACATGAAGTTGTCTATTTTATTGTACTGATTTAGAATACGTAACAATTACCTACTGGAGAAGTTCAATTAAAGGGGCCAAATCCTATTCAAGGGTGGCATCCTTAAATCATGCAAATGTGAATAATTTTGGAGAATTTCAGGTTAATCATTTTATATTTCTTTGTTTTTGCTCCTTAAACAATTAAAGTAGAATGGTTTGGTGTTTTCTGTTTATAGTCTACCGTCCTGTTTATCATGCACTAGCAAAATGGTGTTTGCATCCAAACACATTGTTTCTCCTGACACACTTCAGAATTTCAGGAAAATATTTCTGTTCATCTTGGGTCTTATAACAACCCTGCTTGTAAAAAAAAAAAAAAAAAATCACCTGACTCTTGGGGTCTAAAACTACCTGAGCACATCTTACTCTGAATTTTTAATCAGAACTCATTAAGGTCCTTGGTAGGGCACTAGACAGTTTTCCTCTTTTATGACTGAGGAGCCCAAAATGTTTTCTTAATTTCAGCCTTGTATTAGGGACTTGTGCACACTGGGCTCTCTGTCCAGAATTTCTCACAGTTGTTACTAACATTTTGACCCCATCGGTGGTAGCAATAGCCGGAAGCTCTAGAGCATACATAGCTTCAGGGAGCTTCTGATATTCTAACCACTGTGTCGTCTAGCGCTGCTTTGATTGAGCATAGTCGGATGTCATAGTGCCGAAGATGCTGTTGGCTGCCACAAGCTGTGTCTGCACTAGTACTGCTACCACTGATGGGTTTGAACGGGTGGTGGCAATGAGGGGAAATTTTAGCAAAATATCCTGATGTCCATACGTCTAAAAACTGTCTGCAGATCTTTCTCCTCTTATGCCCCATAATGCTTTTTCCTGCTGTGCATATGACCTTGTCCTCTTGTGCAGGCACTAAAGAGGAACTTGCAAGAATCACGGTGTGGTAAAAGTGGAGCTGATTTGTAATAAGGGTTTGATACTGCAGGAGCTGCTATGGAAGCATCTTAGAACGTTGATCTATAACCTAGTTACTGAGAGACTGTGTGACTTTTATTGCAATCTATGCTATACACCATAATGCTTGGCTTCAGCGTGGGCTGTGGGAAGAACACACAGGGAAGTACTGTAATACAATGGCTTTCCAGATAAGAACGTATAGGCACATACCAGAAAGACAACGGGCAAGCTGTTGGCTTTGAGAATGCTGTCTCCAAAAGATTGCAAAACTTGTGGTGCCCTAGTGAAGAGCCTGGAAATCAAAAGGAAACTAAAGAATAAAAAGTCTTTTGGAGGTGCAGGGGGGGGGGGGGGGCTCACTGGTCAGCAGCTTTCTAGGGTGACCGACTGAGGCAGACAGGTTCTGTGGAGGAGTCTGAAGTTAATCGAGACTTCCCAAATCCAGGGAATGGTAAGCCCTAGGAAAGAATGAGATACATGTAAATCTGTGTTTGTTGCTATTTTCTCTTAAATGATTTTGTTCTAAGTAACTAATACTCTGCTTTAAGGAGGCTGTTTGATCACTGTATTAAACACTGTCACCACCCAAGAGGGAACAGAATTGCAGGGTCCAGACCTAAGTCAGACCTGCTGAGGTGATCACAGGAGGTACACAGAGGACTGCAACCCAGGGCCCAGTTTGAGAGTGGGAGAACTGTGGGATTCCATCCCAAGGGAAGTGATGGCCTGAAATTTAGAGGGTCAAAGGTGCATTTTGCCTGGTTACTGAGACACCCTGGTGCCTTAAGTGCTAAGTCTGAAATGTTCTCTCAAACATCTCTACTACCTGTATACAAGAATTAAGCAGAAAGCAGAGTTGCAGGAAGGGTGGCGGTATTTGCTAAAAATGGGTAGAGTAGAACTTCAGATTATGGAAACCTCAGCAATGGAGGTTGTCCGTAACTCTGAACAAGACATTATGAACTTCAGCCACTTGGAGGCGGGTTAGGGAGGTTAGGGCTTCTGACCACGGGGAGCACCAGGGCTCAGGGCTTTAGATCTGGCGGGAGTGCTGGGGCTCAGGGCTTGAGCCCGGCGACTCGGCTTCCAGTTTCAGGTTTGCAGGGGGGCTCGGGGCTTTAGCCCCATTGTTCCATTCGTGGCTTCTGCCTCGTGGAGGGTGCCGGGGCTCCCCACGGCTCCCCTCCTGGTTTCAGCCGGGCGGGAGAGCACCAGGGCTGAAACCAGCACTCCCCTCCTAGCTAGAGCCCCTGCGCCCCCCACAGGGCTGGAGCCCAAAGCCCCTGTGCTCCCATGGATCAGAAGCCCAACAACCGCCCCGCCCAGAGCCCTGACTCCCCCCTACTCCCCCCTTCTCCCCCCGCTCACCCTGCGGCTACAGCCCTAACCCTACAGGCTGAAGCCCTGAGCCCCAGGGCTAAAGCCCCCAGGCAGTAAAGTTTGTGTGCGCGCGCAGGGGATTACTTCCAGTCCAGAGGGTGTCTGGTTGACTGGTAAGTCTGTAACTCTGGTGTTCAGAGTTGAGACCATGTCACCTCTCTTGTTGCATCTCTGCATGGGCTACTCCTTCTCTGTTGCATCAAACATAAGCTACTTGTTTTCACAGTCAGAGGTTCTACTGTACATGCTTACCCAGCAGATGATATTGGACTATTTCTACCAATCTTGCGTAAAGGTTCTCATTTGTTTTCTACGAGTCTAATATTGTGACCAGTCACATTTATGTGACTGTAAAAATATTGTGACAGGACAGGGATGGCATCAGCTTCACACCCACAAATTGAACTGGACTGAAGACTGGATTTTCCATGCTATAGATGGGGAAAACCCAGCTGCCTTGGCTTTGGTTCTTGCACACTCAGCTTTCTACAGAGCTGTGATGGATAGAGAGCTCTGGATGCAAAATCTGCATGTCACTATGCTCACATTGTTTGTCCTTTTGTTGATTTGGTTTTGTCTCTTATGCAGCAAGCGTGCCAGCTGAGACTACTATGGAAATTTGGCTGCTGTCTCGCCAAGAAGCTAAGGCTGAAATCGTCTGCTTACCATTGTGCCTGAATAAGGCTTTTGGAAAACAAACAAAATTCACTAGCATTCTTTTTCCTACCTGTCTTTGGTGACAAAGATGGAATGAGGAAATATTAAACTCCACTAGTGGGGAGGAGTGTGGGGGAGATACTAAAACCATAAACAAAGTGCAACGGACTTGCATTCTTTGCTTCCCAGAATTGAAGAAACAAGAAGCAGCCATTGTGGCTTCTGAGAGATTGCCCAAAGTTGAGTTTTAAAAAATTAATTCATCTTGTTTGGTTGCCTCTTTTTCTACTTTCAGGAAATCGATATACACTTAACGTTGGCGGGGAAGGATAAAGGCAGCAAAAAGTAGAATGAGTTTCCTATCTCTCCACACAGCTAAAACTCTCATTCAGGCCATCGTCCTCTCACATCTCAGTTACTGCAGCATTCTTTCCTTTGGCCTAGACAAATGCAATCTTGTCCCCCTCATATCTATTCAGAATACGCTGCTGCGAAGATCCCATGGGCTACTCCTTCTCTGTTGCATCAAACATAAGCTACTTGTCGTCAGTCAATTCCCTCTTCTACTTAATATTTCTCATTCGTTATCAGTGTCTGCTCTCACTTCTGATCAGCCCATGATTCCAGCCGCCAGGGCTCACTTGTTAAATTTTCAAACAAGCGCCATCATGCTTTCTCCCTTGCTACCTCTCACACTTGGGAGAAACTCCCTGTAAACAGCTGCAAAACTAATTCATTGTCCTATTTCAAATCCCTCCTTAAAATTCTCCTTTATTTGCCTACGAAAAGAGTCATCAGATGGGTTTTAGCCCACGAAAGCTTATGCCCAAATAAATTTGTGGTTCTCTAAAATGCCACAAGTACTCCTAGTTGTTTTTGCTGATACAGACTAACACGGCTACCCCTCTGAAACCTGTTAAAAATAATAGTTAACACTGGCCAAAAGAGTCAGGGGAATTGAAGGCTTCTATAAAATTGCTGGGGTGAGAGGAAAGGAAAACCACTAGAGAGAAATTTAATTTTCTTCCTCCCTGCTCTTGTAAATTTAATTAATTTAATAACTCAGATATCTGGTACTGAACTTTTTTTTTTAAGAAGAATTTGAACAAGACAAATCAGTTTGAACAGCTATAAAGTAAGGAAGACCCTGAAAAAATAATGGAAAAAATGGGTAAGAGAAAACTTAAACTAATGCACACAATTTAGCTGGTGCAAACTAATTATAAGATATGAAGGGAATTTAATTGTTATGCTACTAATAATACATTTGAAAAATCATGGGCTAGTAGGCACTGACTCAAACTGCAGGAAAGAAATTGTGGTTTTGACTTTCAAACGAGACTTTATACTAGGATCATCCTTCTAGCTTCTGTCGGTGTAAAATAGGAAGACCTATTGAGAGAAAATTGCTAAATGTCTAGAGGGTAGTGAAACCGTTAGTACTAAGCAGCAAGAGTTTATTAGAAGAAAATTGTCAGAACTAAACATATATGATAAAACTTGACAGAGTGCTTGTTTTGATAGAACCACAAAATGTAATAGCATTGGATTCCGATAAATCCATTTGATATGTCTCAATTTTACGATACTTCAATTAATTTAAATTGACTTAACACGGCCACATAGATTGAAAGTTGTCTGATTAATCTCACTGCCATTTACCATTATCCTTTATCTACTTCAGTTTAGGAAAGGTGTCTAGTGGAATAGCTGTGATGTCTGGATTTAATTAACATCAAGTAAAATTTGCAAAAGCATCTTGTCTCATTGGAACTAAATGGGATTTAGGCTTCCAAGTCACTCTGGCACTTCTGAAAATGTTACCCATCATCTTTCATGATCTAAAAGAGCGAGTAAGCATCACATAGAGGAAATGTGCAGGTAATAATGGATTGGGATGAGTTGCAAATACCAGTGAAGGCAGAGAAATAATACAAAAGGACCTGAAGTGTGTAGAAAAATAGACAGAAAATCAAATGACTCAAATGTAAAGAAAATGAAAGCATCTCAGAGGAAGCATAATCCAGACTTCAGGGGAGAAACTTGGAATGCCTTCGTTCTGAAAGAGATTTAAGGATTATCATGGGCTGTGAATGAGCCATGAGTTTGCAATGCAGTAAAGTAGTAGAAAAGGCCAGTGCAATTTTGGTCTAAATGTGGAGGCATCACTTCACGAAACAAGGAAGTGGTGAGAGATGTACCCTATTGCTATGATTCTAATGTAGAGGTCTATCACTGTTCATGTAGTCATGGATATTCACTAGAAGCATCTGGGTTCCCTTAAATCAGTGGTTCTCAAACTTTAACAGCCCACGAACCCCTATCACTAAATTGTGAACTCTCGTGAACCCCCTCCTAAAAATGAATATTTTCAGGGATTTAAGTTTAAATTTCCTCAATGTGATGGATGCCCCAACTGCCCGGCCCAACTCTCCCTGGGGCTCGGGCTGCCAGCCCTGCATGGAGCGCTGTGATTCAGGCTGGCGTCTCCCCCACTGACGGGGGCAGGGTTCGGGCTGCCAGCCCCAACTGCCCGGCCCTGCTCTCCTTGGGGCTCGGGGTGTCTACCCTGCAACCGGGTCCCACCTGCTGTCTCCAATGCCCAGGGTCCTCTGTCCGCCATTAGTGAAATTTTTCTGGTGACCCCCCTGTAATGTTCTGTGAACCCCCAGGGGTTCGCGAACCCCAGTTTGGGAACCACTGCCTTAAATGTTTCCCTTTATTCCAAAATATCCCAAACTTCTCCTCTCTAAAATCATAATAAAATAGAAGTGGGTGGTCCAGTTAAACAGCTCAAACCGGGGAGGGGTGTGTGTGTGGCTGGGAGAGGTAGAGGTTGGACCAAGCTGCTGGCAGCACAGGGATATAGGGACTGGAATCTCACCTGGATAGCCAATGTCCCCTCCTGAGGATACAGCTTCTCTAGGATTATACAATTTGATCCATTTCTGAAAGCACTTGCCACTCTCTGGGCAGAATTGCAAGAGGTGCTATAAACCTGTGACTTTCTTGAGCTGCCTGCAGAAGACTTACTCTGATCATTTACATTGTCAAGAGAGAGACTCTGTTTACCCCTCCCAAAGGAAAGAGAATGAAAAAGAGGATGCTGCTGCTTGCCTGGCTGCAGGAGCTCACTTTTCAGGGACCCACATCTTGGCTACCATAACTGCGAATAGTGTAATACGCACTAATCCTTTTTTGATGTCCATGATGCATTTCTCCTTCAGCCTCTAGTACCTAGCTAGTTAACAGTTGCAGTAAGAACAGCGACATGTTTACAAATATATGGCAATGACTTTTGGAGAGCACTGCATAAGATATTGCAGCATTGGTTGTCTTTGTTCCAGTGACATGATTACAGTTCTCATGGGCACTTCCATTACCAAACCCCCTTTTAATCCTAAATCAAAATACAAAGAAGTGTAAGAGGTTATGGGAGTGAGAAGAAATGCTGTTGGTTATTCTCATCCAAGACTTATCAATGGGACAAAATATCCCCAGTATTCTGTTTAATACACTGCAAATCTTGTCGTATTGTGGCTAGTGAAGTGAAGATTTAAAAAGCCATGCAACAAGAGTAACTACTAGATCGTGCTCATAGAGCACTTTTTGTACAACCATCCTGCCTGTTTGTCAGACACTGAAAGTCAGTTTTCACTATAACAAACCTTTATCTGTGCAGGTATTTAGCACTGCAGTTCCCTTTGCGGTTTTACTTCTAGACGGGAACTTATTTGGGTCGAGCCTTCATTTTTCATGAGAATTTCCAGGTTACGTTCCCTTTGCCACAAGCCCTTGTTAAGACTGCCTTTATACTACTCACTTGAAGGTATGTTGTAGCAAGGATTAATATGTCCCAGTCCTTCTCCAGTGTGTTTGTTTGGTCCCTCAAAATACAGCACTATGGGAAATGCCTTTTCTGCTTTCTGTGATGTCTAGACTGTAAATCTGTTGTTGGTGACTAGGTGTGACAGCATGCTGAGATAATAGCTATAGTTCAGAGGTCCCCAGAGTGTATGCTGACAGCCCATGTAGTGCTGGCTGGTCACATGGTGCTGACAGCTCCTCCTCATTTTAGGCTGCTAAATAGCTTTAAAATATACCTAAAAATAAATTGCCTTCACTTTTTCCCCAAAGAAGCAATCCTTGTAGTAGCCACTGGTGTTATGGATGGCAAAAAGGAGAGGCTAAGGTCTATGAGATCCATGAGAACTTCTCTTTATTTAAGTGCCTGGGAACTGAAGGCTTTTGATACCTCTGAAAATCAGGCCCTTTATGTTTGGGAGGGGTAGAAGGAATGGAAAAGAAGCGTAATTTCCAGAGCATTGATCATGGAGGAATGAGCATGGTGTATTCAGGAGACTGATTTTATTTTAGTTACAGGGAGTAATATAGAGAATGAAGAAAAATAACATCCAAATAAAGTGGCTGCAGCAGTACCTCATGCTGCTTTCTGAAGAGGTCTAGGATCCCAGCTCATCTTGTGTTTGGAAGCATGTCACAGAAGTGATCCATCTGAGGGACGGAGTAAAGGAGGCGAAGAACTAAAATGGCAGTGGCAGCTTTGGTGTACAATAACTTGTTGGAGTGATTAGCCCTTGAGAATTTGCTTAAGCTCTGCTGCTGCTTTTTGTGGGTAGTAGGTAGGTAGCTCATCTACTTTATATAAAACAACCCCCACACACATCTGTGTTTATTATTTAAAAAAAAAAGCCAACCAATGTACTGACCTCTTTAATAATAATAATAATAATAATTAATAATTAATAATTTTAAAAAATCCAGTATCATAATCCCAGTGGCCTTTTCTGGTTCTCTGGAGGTCTTTGTCATCTGTTCTCAAACAGGGTGCCAACAAAAGGGCAAGGAGGAGGGTGATACAGAAGCGTGGGTCCAGCACTTCTCAAAGAACAGAGGGCTTTTTTGTCTGAAGACTCACTTGTTAATTGCTTAAATGTGGACTGTTTCTCCATTCTCAGTGTGAGTGGCCTTTTTATTTGGTGGGGAGTGGGGAGAGATTATTCAATTAAACTGTTTGCGGTTCTCATTAACCCTTGTACACAAAGATTGGAGCTCTTCTTCAGTCACCCCAACCCTCTCTTGTGGCCCTAGTGGCTCTCCATTAATGGGCAATTTGATAGTTTGCAACAGATGTCTGTAGTCAAACCAGAGTGGTGACAGTAGAACCGTGGAGGACCCTCACAATAGCTCCCCATTTCAAGTTTTAGTAGCCTAGTCACGGGATGGGGTTCATGGGGATAAACCACCCGTGTTAACTTGACTACATGCCAGGTTTGTTCTTTACCCGTCCTTACAGAAATACAATAGTTTGTTTGGATTTCCCTCTTTGGCTAATGGTTTGAATTCAATAATAATAATAATTTAATAAATAACCTACCAGATATTAAAAAGGGATTATTTCAAAGGAAAAAATAATTTGCTTATATTTAAATCTCTTCTTGGGTGTCCAGCTTTCTTTCAAGGGAGAGGGGTTTGCATGTTACAGTGAGGTGTGTAAAGGGGGGAAGGGTGTCGGTCATGTGGCTAAAGCTTGGGTTTTGGACTCGGGAAACCTGTTCTGAGGTCTGCCACTGACTTTGACCACAGGCAACTCCCCTTCAGTAAAATGGGGATAATCTACCTCACTGAGGTGCTAAGATCTTAAAATGTGAATTTGCTGAAATACCTCGAAATCCCTGGGTAGGAAGTACAAAGATTTTCAGTTGAGGTTTTGAGGAGGAGTCTTGTATTTTTGATCTCTGAGGAGAGGAGGACCAGATTATAAGAGCCTTAGATCTTTTGTAACCTTTGAAGGCTACTGAAGGTCCATGTAGGGAATGTCATCCCAGCTTGAGGATGTAGGATTGAACTTTACTTGGTAGTGACCTAATCAGTGGGCAGTTGCCCAGGACAAACTGGTTGGTTTTAAATTAGGTCCTTGGTATTCTGCTAATACTTTTCATTTCTGTGTTTTTTATCAGAGGGTCTCAAGTTGCTTTGGAAATAGATTCACAGCCTCCCTCATTTATTCACTTTACAGATGGGGGGAACTGGAAACCGGTTAAATGCTGCACCTAAGGTTGTGGTGCCAAGAGGAGAACCCAGAAACCCTGATTAGAGCTGAGCTCATCACTTACTTGGTTTGAACCGGGGGTGGGGTGGGGAGGATGGGACTGATTTTTTTTTTTTTTCCCCCCCTCAGTTTTTCTTGTCGAAATGAAAAGCCAAAAATGCTTCATTTGGGTTGAACAAAATGTTTTGAAATGACATTTTGAAACAAAACCAGTTTCTTTTTAAACACGTCAAAGTTGTTCCTTTTGACCTCTTTGGCGGGGGGAACTTCACCTTTTATTTGGCCAAAACTATTCCCCAAATTGGACCCAAATACATAGTTTGTCACCCTGAAACTGCGTTTTTCTTCAAACTTACTATTCAATCAAAAAAATTACTGTAATCCCAACACCTAATTCTGTGTCCTTAAAACTTGAGATGGGATTTTTGCTGAATTCAATCACTTTATTTGTTTGTTTGTTAAATAGTCTTTGCTACTACAGAGTATGGATGATGTGGCCCCTTCCAAGAGATTCTTTCTGGTTATGTCTGGGAACGGAAGGAGAGAGGCAGAATAAAAGATGGCCAGCAGCTATCTGATATGATCTCCACTGTAAAACTGACAGTAATGTTCTGTGAATGCTGGCATCAGTTGTAAGAGTTAGTAGTCAGGTACCTGTGACAAAGATGCCAGGAGAAAATTCTAGAAGACTTAGTATTGTAGAGGACATATCTAATGAAGGAGATTGACGCTCTCTTATGAGCAAGTACACTATTGCTGAAATATATAGGAAGCTGTTGCCTGAAACAGGAATGAAAGGATGTGGTATAATTCCTGCTTTTTCTGTTGGTAATCCCATGTTGTCCCTCCCAAAGAAGACTCCACAGTCTGCTATTGCCTCTTGGAAGCCTAGTAAGCATCTATTACTACTGCTTCCCATAAGGGCCTCCAGGTGAGACTCTCACTGTACAGGAACTGAGATTTAAAAAAAAAAAAAAAAAGTCCGTAAGAGTGAGTAAGAAATCCCCTTTCCTAGAGAGAAGATGCTGCCCATGTCCCTTTTAGGTCATAGTGATTTTGATACCAGATGAATGAACTGTCTGTTGTTGACCTGCATATCTTCTGGTTTCTTATACTGGTCAGTTCATGTTTGAGACACCACGTATTCCCAATGAACTTGACCCATCTCTACAGGTTTAACTAGTAACCTTTGGGCATTGGACTTTGTACCTCTATCTGCATAGCTGCCCCAATAAAACATAAGAACGGCTGTACTGGGTCAGACCAAAGGTCCATCTAGCCCAATATCCTGTCTACTAACAGTGGCCAATGCTAGGTGCCCCAGAGGGAGTGAACATAACAGGTAATGATCAAGTGATCTTTCTCCTGCCATCCATCTCCACCCTCTGACAAACAGAGGCTAGGGACACCATTGCTTACCCATCCTGGCTAATAGCCATTAATGGACTTAACCACCATGAATTTATCCAGTTCTCTTTTAAATGCTGTTATAGTCCTAGCCTTCGCAACCTCCTCAGGCAAGGAGTTCCACAAGTTGATTGTGTTCTTTGTGAAGAAGAGCTTCCTTTTATTTGTTAACCTGTTAATCTTTCAGATTATATGTACCTATTCTCTGAGATCAGGTTTATAGGAGTGGTAAAAGGGATTAGTTACAAAGGTTGGTATGACAAATGTTCTCATGGGTTTTCTCTGGGACAGTGGCTTAACGTCAGGAGGTTAACCTCATCGGTGACCATGCGTAGTGCTAACCCTCTTTCAGAAATAGTCTCTGGTCTCATTAGGTGTTAGATACCTATCTATCATGCTATTTAAATGCTGTTCTCAAATAAATTGTATAAGTATTCTATAATGTTTCCATGTGCATTTCCCTGGAGAGCAGTCATTCCACTATTTATAACCTGGTTCCTTTGTGTCTTGCACTTTCATAGCATGAGAAGTTGCAGTAATTGGAATGAGAATCCAAAATGTGTTGAGCAGGGCAAATTGGTCTGGAAAGCACTAGAGAAACCTTCATCCTTCTCTCAGGAAACTGATATGAGGTGTCAGGGCATTGCTACTGAACCCATCCGATGGATGTTGCTGCCAGGAGCAAAATAGGGACTGCAGTAAGAACATAAGAGTAGCCGTACTGCGTCAGACCAAAGGTCCATCTAGCCCAGTAGCCTGTCTTCTGACAGTGGCCAATGCCAGGTGCTCCAGAGGGAATGAACAGAACAGGTAATCATCAAGTGAGCCATCCCCTGTCGCCCATTCCCAGCTTCTGGCAAACAGAGGCTAAGGACACTATCCCTGTCCCAGCCCTGGCTTATAACCATTGATGGACCGATCCTCCATGAATTTACCTAGTTCTGGACAAGCAGGGAGATGGAGATGAACCTGAAGAAATAATCTAGTGGGTCTAGATCCAAGCTTAGTAGTTCTAGACAACATACATCACTAGCCCTACCATGGCCCAGGGTGCATTGCTGTGGCATGTGGCTGGTGGTGGCTAGGAAATGACAAGGGAACATAGTATACAGTCTCCCTTTTTTAAAAGCCTTCTCTAATGGAGACCATTTTACTGGGTGTGGTGGGGAAATCTCTGCAGTTTCAATGCCAGTTTAGTGGATCTTGTGGTAATAAGTGAGAGAACTAGCCTACACAAGCCAGGCTCCAGCAGTTGGACCCATTTTTATCACTGTCGATTGGACTTGCTTTCAGAAGACTTAACTGACATGGTGGTCAAATAGGTCTAGCTGCTGGAGCTAGTCCACATGAAGGCTCCCACTGGTGTTATCAGCAGTTCTGCTGAACTGACATTAAAGCTGGTGGGAACTGGGGACTTCCCTTATACACATCAGGGAAATTTACACACACAATGTTTGGGGAGTATTTCCTTTGAAATTCAGGCATACTGATGCTGACTGTTTCTTCCCCAGAGAACATCTGAAATGTGCTGTGCATGAGCAGTTTTTATAGATTGCTTTTTTTTTCCCTTTACACATTTTTGGAAGCTAGCTGTAATTTCATTTGCATAATCAGAACTTGTAATTTCTCTCAAACTCCTGGCTGCTGTTGCTAAACGTTTCCTGAAAAGTTTGAGTCAGAAAGAGATTATGAAATCTATTGTCTGCTTAAATGAAAGTCAGTGGCTGCAGTATGGAGATGTGCTCATGTGTGTGCTGACTGGGGAGTGGGTGGGAATTACCATGTTCTAGGAAATGGCCAAGCTGGAAAAACAATCCTTTCCTTTTTTAAAATAACAACATTGTCTCTTAAAGGTCTCCATTCGTCAGTCTCTCTCTTTTTTTTCCTCCACCCTGGTTCTCAGAATACCATAGAATCAGATTTTTATGAAGGCATCTTTCATGCTCAGATGTCCTTGAAAATAATCACATGACCCTGATAGTACTGGCTACCTGCAACTCCCATTTGAAGCTGATCACAGCTGAGAGGGTTCAGCATCTCTCAGGATCAGGCTCTCGGTATTAGTTGTACATTGCCCAGAATGATGTTCTTGCTCTGTTATTTAAAATTGTACTTATATGACCGATGCAGGTCAACCGATGCACAAATAAAGACATAAACAAGGGACACACAAGGGATCCTGGCAGAGAAAGATATGATAAGCATTAAACAAAATTTAGTGAAATATTACAGCTAGTGTATAAAACCAATTCTTGACCTTGTACAATGGATGCCCTGTATCATGTTAAAACTAGGCCGTAGCATTGACAGGTGGTAATCCAGCCAGGCTCACCTCTTCTTCTGATGAAGTTCT
This sequence comes from Trachemys scripta elegans, assembly GCF_013100865.1. Taxonomy (NCBI): domain Eukaryota; kingdom Metazoa; phylum Chordata; order Testudines; family Emydidae; genus Trachemys; species Trachemys scripta. The sequence continues at coordinate 67,032,076 of NC_048301.1, read as the reverse complement.
GATTATGCAAATGAAAGCTTTAGGTGAGTCCCAGAACTGGAAAAACCAACATAACAGGAATAACAAAATAGAGGAATCATTTTTCAGTTATGCTTCCCATTTTTTGGGCGGGGAAGGAGGTGGCACACAACACTTAGGTGGCCAAATTAATATCAGGTATTAAATCCATTGATGCCAGTGAAATTAATGTTGTGATTTCAGTCTCTCAGGAATAGGACTAACACACTGAAACACCAACCGACAGATTGTCAGAGCTTCATAGCAATTTACATTAGCTTAGGTTCTGTCCAGCGCAGGATTCATCGTGCCAGCCACACTCCAAAAGCCACAGGAAAAGAGCAGAAGCAGGCAAACAGTGGCAACTTTCACAGATTGTTAATGTATTTTGGTATCTAATTTGATTTAAAACAAATATATGCATTTCCAAAGGTGCTAAAGAATATATATATATTTGACATGCAACACATGCTTGTATTTCTTCTTGTGTAAAAACATTAAGGTAGGGTAGATGAAAACTGAAGCTTAGGATTCTTGCGGGGTTCTGGTTCTTTTCTGTGGATTTTGTTTTGAAAATAGTATACCATGGTGTGTGTGTTTTTGTTTTTGTTTGTTTGTTTTTTAATAAAATCCCTCTTCCTGATGAACAAAAGGAATGACAATCCATCTCTTGTCACTGTTTCTTGAGATTTAGATGTGATTACAGACAAGTTTATCTCTTCCTGCAGGTCACATCACCTCCAACCTTTTTATTATGTACTTTGCAACTAGGTATTTTGACTTTCTTATCTCTGGCTCAAACCAATACTTACAGTAAACATGTCCAAGAGCAAGTGGAGTTTTAAAGAACAATAAAAATTTTTTCACCATATACTTCGAGGTTATTTTTACTGCCAGCCAGAGTCTTGAAACTGGTGGTATAGCTTGGGGTTAACTACCAGCAATGTGCTAAGGTTTTGCAAAATTTGGCCTTTTCACATGTACATTTACTTACCTCAAAAACAACTTAATGTAGAATGAGTCACTTTTTAAAATAAGCAAGAAAAACAATCATGGTAATTGTCCCAGTCTTCCCACTATCCGGTAGGAATGCACACCCAAAATGCCCATATCCGTACATGTAATAGGCAGATCTATAGAGCTTTTTTATTTGAACAAGGCAAAAATATAAAATAAGCTTTTGTGCCAGCAAGCTAATAAATTCACAGCTCGATAGTGAGTTCATGACCCAGCATGATGAACACCTTATAGGTATCCTTTTGGATCCCAAAGTGACTTCATATCCTTCTTTTATATGGCAAGGGAGGTTATTAGCAATGTTTAGATAACAAAGTCCAGATGAGTGAGCCAGTGAACAGGTTCAGAAGTGGCTTGGTAAAAGTCTGAGATGCCACCAGGAAACGATAGAAGTGGGCACAATTTGCAAGGTGGTCCATCGTTTGCAACTGGTGTCCACAGTCATATTGTGCATTCTTTCATCTTCAAAGTTATAAAACATGGCAGCATCTGCAGTGTGATGTTCTGAAACAGTTCAACATGGACCATTGTTTCTGGGGTAGGTTGAAGCCTGCAAGTTCTTTAGTGGGTCAGCAATCAGGTGTTTATGTGGGATGTGAGCATTGTCATTTCTGTTGTGCCTCAGGATTGAATGAGGATGCTTTAAGAGCCTTAGCCTGATTCCAGAAAGGCTTACAAGATTTCAGGCATGTCTTCATAAAATTCTGGAGGTCCTCATGAATTGGTATGCTCAAGGTGGCCATGATTTGATTGAACTCATGAGGGTGGCGGAGGATGTCTCTCCCTCCCTCCCTGGATTTTGGGTGGAGGGGTGTGTGCACGGGAGTGGACAACTATTGAATGGGTGTTGATTTTAATGTTCCAGTTAGTGTTCTTGTTGTGGAATTAAGCTCTATGTCCAGAGATATGGTACGTGATCTATCCACCAAACTGATACCCAGTATTCAGTGGTCAAGTATACCAGTGCTAGAGTCGCTGATCTCACATGAAGAGCTGAAATATTCCATGTTGACAACCTCTGTTCCTCCCCATCCAGATTTGAGCCCTTCAGGGCTTCTGCATATAGCCACACTTTTACATTTGAAAAAAAAATTTCAACAGAAAGATTAGGATTTGAATGATGCAGGTTGAATTTTGAGCAGAAATAGTGGAAGATTATTTACATTTTATTTTTGTTTCAGAAATGGTCTTATTTTTCATGTTAAAAATACATTAGTCATGAACCTTAAATTCTTAGAGTAGTTTAGAGGCTTGGGCCATTATGTAATATTTTGTCCTCTGGGAGAACTGTGGCACAAGACACTGGAGCACAATATCAATTGTATGTCACATTCCTTATGTATTGCCCGGGACAGCTTGGCATACTGTAGTTGTTCCTGTGAGGATTGCCCTCTTCACTAGTAGAGATGAAGTACTTACTGGTTACTGCTAGAAGACATAACTCCGGGAATATTATTAATGACAGGATGCCAAGTAGAATGAGTGACCAAGTGTGTGTGAGATTAACTGCATAAGGATCATTTCGGACAAGACTGAGGTAATGTTGGTAGGGTGGGAGATGTCACTAAAAGTCTGCCATATTATTGCCACCCTTGAGGTGAGGGAAAGAAACTATGGCTAGCCCCCACAGATTTGCAATTTGAGGTGGTTGTTAGATCCAGGACTGCTCTTGGTTGCTCAGGCAGTAGCTGATTGCCTAACTGTTTCTTTCAGGTGTGAAGCTTAGTTTCTTTTGTCAGTTCAAGATTAGATTAGGTGTAATCGGATCTACCTGGAGCTCTATATTGAATTTCCAAATGATCTCAAGCTAGCACAAAATGTGGTTGCCCGCTTAAGGAGGAGAGTGCCGCACACAAAACTAGTGCTCTATAATCTCCCACTGTTACCCCATAATTTGGACCTAAGGCACTCCAATACTAGCTTGCCTGTAACTGTAAATGAACCTCAATTTACTCTGCCCTTTTTTTTTTCCTCCAGTTTTTCTCTGCAAGTCTCTATCAAGGTATTTTACAGTTTTTCAAAACAGCTAAAAGCAAAATCTCCCATTACACCACTGGCTGGCTTCCAGGTGGAATCCAAGGGATTGCTTATAACCTAAAGCGCTTAAATGGTTTGGGATCTGGTTACCAGGGTGACTTCTGTCTCCCACTGTGATGATAGCATAATTTTGGTCAGCTGAGAAGTGCCCCACTGAAATGGAGGAGGATGCTGACCTGACTCACCCTGAGGGGTACTTGATTTTGGAACACTCACCTACCTTGGTCTGCCACAGTAAGGATTTGTTAACCACCTGGGCACTTACTTGGAGGAGATGAGCTGAGGGGCTGGAAGGTCACCAGGGGTTTCATGTTCATGATGACTGGCGTTTTTTAAGTGGTGGTTGCAGGTGTTACGTCTTGTCTGAAATATTGTTTGTTCTTAGTTATTTGAACTGCTTGGAGTCATGAGTAGGCACTGGAAAAACAGAAATAAAACAATGTAAAGGAAAATGTAGAATAATGGGGAGCGAATTGTATGTATATAGCTATAGTTTTTAGAAGAAATCCCTAGAAATAGGGTTCCTTTTATGTACCACATATTTAGGGATTATAAAAAGTTGCTATGTGTCCAGTATCCTTGCAGTACTGACACAGTTTAGTCCAACAGCAGACTCGCCTACATCGCTGGTGAGGTAGAGAATCTATTGTGGTTTATAAGACAAAGCAGTAGCAGCATACTCTCCCTTGATTTCTTAATCCTTGTCAGTCACTTCTCAACCTCTTGCTCCACCAATTGATTACCTTAGTGGGATGTTCTTTGGGTATGTCTACACTGAGATTAAAAAATCCACAGCACCGAGTCTGAACCTGGGTCAATTGACTCAGGCTTGCAGGGGTAAAAATAGCAGTGTAGGCATTCAGGCCTGGATAGAACCTGGGTTCCGAGACCCTCGCTGGGCCTCAGCACCCAGGCCCAAACACCTACCCCGCAGTTTTATAGCTCTGCAAACTCAAGTGAGCTGACCCGGGCTAGTCGCAGCCATCCCATGGAGCTTTCATTGCGGTGCAGACGTACCCTTTATGGCTGACCTCACTTTTCCCAGCAAAACTCTTCCACCCATTCTAGACCCTAAGTGACTGAAGGAATTCAACATTTTTCACTGAGTTCCTGTTGAATTCTCTATTGGGTTCAAAGGAAACTATATCAGCATTGATTCTATCACCCATAAATTTAGCCAATTGTTCTTAAAGGGCAAGAGTAAACTATTGTTACACATGCTTCTAAATCACCCAGCACTGTAATTAGACTTTCTCATGTGTAAGGGCATGTCTACACTTGCCATTTAAAGCACAAAAACCACGGGAACATTTACACTTGCCAATGGCTTTTTGCAGTGAAACTCCGAAGTTTCACTGCAAACAGAAAACCACCTCCACGAGAGGCATACAGTTCTTACCACTGATCCTTTTGCGGTGATGTGCAAGTGAAGACACGTTCTTCCTGTGTAAACAGCTTTTAGCCTCCTGACGATATCCCACATTGCCTAGGGTGATCTCTCTGACCAGCGGCTCTGCTGCTCTGACACCAGGTAAACAGACGTCCGCCCCTTCCCCTGTAAAGCCCCAGGAACTTTGAAACTCCCTTTCCTGTTTTGTTTGCAAGTGCTCATCTGGCCAAGTGACCATGGCTGCTCCATGGAGCAAACAATCCCCTGTTTTTACCCTGCAGTCATCCCCCCTCCCCCTTCCCATAAGACATATCAAAATGGAGAGAACTGCACTGTGGGATAGTTGCCCTCCGTGCACTGCCAGTTTACATTTGCAGCACTTCCATCTGACTCCTGTGGAAGTGAGTGAGTACAGAAACCAGAGCTTTTCTTTCACTGGTTCCCTATCACCGGTGAAATTGACAGCGCAAAAACTCTGCAAGTGTAGACATAGTCTAAGAAACATCCCTGCTGGGAAGCGCATAATTCTCCAACCACTCGTTGTCCTTAACAGCCTCTGACTTGAGAGGTGGACTTCAAGTGGATTCAGCATCACCTTTCCCTTTTGTTAGGAAAATGCCTTTCCAAAAAGCCACATCTTGCAACATAACCTCAAGAGAGTAAGAGTGAGTCACTCTCAGCCTGATCTCTTGTGGGAGCAGATTCACAGGCTCATGCCCTTTACTGAGAATACTTCAGTCTCTAGACTTGGCAGTGTCCCCTGAACTCTTTCTGATGAAGTGACCAGACTGAATGCAGATTCTGTGCCAGACTGCGTAAAGAGGTGGTTTGAATGGTGGGGGTACTCTGAAACCCTTTGAGAAGAGGGCACAGGAGTGAATGGCTATACAGGTCTGTCACATCTTACGTACATTTAACATGTGTGAATTCAGCTTTACGTGGTCAGCAAAAAAAAAAAGGGAGAAAAATAATTTAAATACTGTTCCTGTAGTGTGGGTGATTCCGCCCACCATTACACTCAATGTAATTTTGACTATACGTGGTTTTCGCTTTACACGCTGACCGCGGAACATAACCCCAGTGTAAGAGGAGACAGACCTGTACCAAACTTTGGTTCCAAAAGGTCTGAATTTGTTTGTTAAAAGCAAATGTTCCAGTGGGTTTTAAGGAGTTACTAGTCCTGGTGGTAAATGGTTGAACATTTGAAAGGACAAGTCCCCTTACAAGTTTTTTTTAAATAAATAAAGGAAAGAAATCTACCCAGCTGGTAAGCGGTCAGTCTTGCAATTACTACGAGCTAAGACAAAGATCAGGATATAAGTAGACGGTCTGAATGAATACGGTTTCCACACTGCTGGTAAGTATTGCTGGGCTTACTCTGTTTGACTTCTCCCATGGAAGCTGTCATTAAACCAGCTGCAGAAAGAAATTTCTATAATCGGGGCTTTGACTTCTCAGGGTGGCATTTCAGGGTAGATGGAAAATAAAGACACTTGAACAGACTGCGAACTAACTCCATATTGTAAATGCCATTGTTACAACTGGCCCAGACAATTTCCAAATTAGTACTTTTCATGTAGGCTGAGTCAGCGTAGCCAACAGCTGCTGTTGCAGAAGGGATGAAAAATGAATTGGCTCAAACTCTCTGCAAAAGGCCATTAGTAAATGAGAAAATTCTATGATCGGTCTTAAGAGTCTTCTCGTGCACAAGTATGAAGGGTTCATTTGGTTTCTCTCTGAACTCCGGTGCCCTAAAATACTTAATACACTACATATGTTAATTAATCCACAAAACCTCTCTGTGAGGTAGGTATCACCTTCCTTGTATAGGTTCAGCAATAGAGACCTAGAAATGTTAAGTAACTTGTACAGGGTCACATAGCAAATCAGAGGTAGAGCTGGGATTAGAACCGACGAGTGAGGTGGACTCTCGTATAGCAAGGACTAAGGTCATTTGCTTTATGGTTCAATGGCAACGGCTTGAATTACACTCGGCAGTGAAGAGAGAGATGTTGTAAGTGTCCAACTAGTATAATATTCATACTGCTCTTAATGTTACCAGGCAGGCATTCTGCACCAGCCAAAGCTTGAGTGAGCTTCACAGGTAGCACCATGGTAGAGCTCTGGAGTTCACAAACCCCAGAACAATTGTGGTGAGGTCTGCACTAGAGAGCAATGGTCATTACCACCATACTAAACATAAATGTTGTGTAGGGGGGTCCCTTTTGGACCTCTGACAATCATGAGGAGCCAGGCATCCAAATTGCACATGTCCTTCAGTCAGCCCCACCATCCTCTGAAGATGCTTTCCTTAAGCTGGCCAACCTTACAACTTTTACCTGTACTGAGTCTTGGCCACCTACTGCTCGTCCAAATCCTATCCATTGGGCTCTGGGAAAGTAGATTGGGGTGTCGGTTACAGCAGAAAAGAACCTGGATGACAAGCAGCCATACGGCCTCCAAGTGCGCAGGAGTGGTTACAGATCAGAACCCCATGGAACACCGTATCCTGCAGAAGTGCAGTTGCTCCCACATCAGTTTCTGGAGCTTCCTTAAGCAGAGAGACCAGACCCAGTGGAACAATAGCACTTATTCCAATTGGGATTTAGACTAGTCAACTCAACCTAATGGTCAGTAGTATCAAAATCTGCTGACAGATATAAAAGAATCAGTATGGACACCTAATCTTTCTCCATTGCTAGACTTTCAGCATTCATTTGTTTCTGCATATTTGTCTTGAACAAGCATCTAGCTTCCTCCAATCAGGGCCCCCTTGTCCATGATGTTAGGCCTGAGGATACTTGGAGTTAAAAAAGGGAATACTGTGTTGTTACTATACTCAGACCGAACATCAGGCTGGAAAAGGATTAAGGGAATAATGATGTGGCTAACATGCAAGTAATCTCTGAGTTAGTTTTGTGGGGGATTCTTCACAGGAGGAGGAGGGGGAAAAGCCCCTAGGAAGATATGGAGTTGAAGTTCAAAATCAGTATGGGGGGGGGAGGAAACAGGACTTTGTTGAAGGGCAAGTATCCTGCTCAGGAATTCCCCACAGAATTGTCCCCACAATTTAGGCCCTGTGAGTTCCCAATTCATCTGTGCTCAAAAAATTACCTGCTGTTCATGAAGATGGCAAGTTGTTCCCCTTATCGCTGCTCAGCTGGTGCTGAAAACAGTGACATTACTAATGCAAAGAGCACAAAACAGTTCAGCACACCTCTTGTAACGGCAATTCAGAGGCAAAGTTACCCCAGGCCTTAGTCATGCCTTTTGTGACAGTGTGGTCCGCTCTAGCAGCTAAACTATTTACAATACCTACTGGGCAAGGAGTTGGGTGATTTGCTGCCTACAAGTCATTTTCTAGTGTAGCAGATTTTTGGTGTCCAAAGCACCATCTTGCTTTCAGTAGTGTCTTCTAGACTAGAGTGAGTAGCAATAGCTGTGAGCTTCCTTTGCTATATGTAAGGGCTGTGTGTCTAGTAAAGGAAACTGTGAAAACTTGCCCATGAAGCCAAACTCACCTTCTTCCTAGGGGTTGGGGAGACGCGCTGAGCTTGTGTGCTCTTTGAGGACTGTGTAGGGACTACCCATTCATAGTGGCTGGCTATGCACACTTGACAAAGGCAGGTTCTTGTGATAAACTGAAATTGGCAGTTTTGTAGCAGTGGTGCCCACCACATCTCTTACGCTGTCCTGGTGTTGGAGGCTCGGGGGCCAGTCAGCCTGCCTTGGTCACAGAGCCAGAGCATGTCACATGGTTAGGCCACTGGCTTTCATATCTTTGCACATGATAGTACCTTTCCTCTGAAGATCTCTAAGCCCTTTGCCAGACATTAATGTGACTGAAAACTCCCTGTGAAATAGCCAGGATTATCAGCTCATCTCTGTTGAAAGGCCTCCCGTTTTTTGTTTTATTATTTATATTACTATAGTACCCAGAGGCCCCAATCAGGGTTGGGGCCCTAGGAACTATACAAATACATAGAGGCACAGTCTCTGCCCCACAAATCTTAGTCTAACAATCGTGGCAGTTGCTTGACTTAGGCCTGTCAACCCAAGCAAGTTGTAACTTTATGACGGGAATCATGTTAGCATTATAGTATCCTGACCATGTAGGAACCATGGTCTGGCCATGCCTTTGCATGGCTGTAACAGAGTTTGGAAACCTGATTATAAAACTGTTTGCTCTCCTTTACAGAGGCAAGACCAAACAGTACTATGTTACTGCTTGGGTCACTGCTGTATTATAACATGATCCCTCATCATACAGACCTTCCTTTGCAGGCTGGCTCTTATGTCAGGCCTGGAACTCCTGAGTATTCATTTGTGAGATTTTTTTCTTTTAATAAAAAGGAGTGGTTTGGGAGCTGTTTATTTTTACAATATATTATTCCTTCCCATTCCACACGATGGAGTGGGAGGGGGAATTCCCAAAGGCATGCGTAACTCCCATTGACAGTCCAGTGAGCGAGGTGTCCAACTGCCATTTGTCTCTCTAAAAATCTCCCCCATAGTCTGTAAAACTTCATTTTTAAATGAATGAAGTTGTTGTAGCAATCCAGAAGCACAACTAGCCACCTGCCTGTGATTGTTATGCATTTTGACTTCTTAGGAATGGAAATAAAATTCAGCTTTAGAAACAGGAACCTGGGGCCCTACGACTGGCTGAAGCCGATGGTTTTTGTTTTTCTTTCAGCAGAGTAATACACCTCTGGAAAAAATACTTCAAATGGGAAAGAAACAATATTCATAATTATAGTGGCAATAGCAGGCTTCCTCCATGGTTGACTAATCATGGCAGAGTGTTAATAAGCATAGTGGTTTTTTTCTTTTTTTTTTTTCCTAGTGTTGCAGCATGTTAATTAAGTTAATTTAGCTCTGTGCTTCTATGAGTCACCAGCTGGTGACTGGATTTGTGGAAAACTGCAATTAGTCTTTATTTTTTCCCTTTTTTCTTGCTCTTTAAAAATTCTTTGGCATGTATGGAATGTCTGAGAGTGGGTCCATTACTGTACACAGCGTAAGTACTTGTGTCTAATTATATAAATGCACAGCTATATGATTATATATGCAAATCTCCTTTCTTCGGTTTCATCTCATTTGCCCACATTAATGCATGAAAAATTAAGCCTTCTCTTCAAAATGTTTTCTTGGTAGGGAAACTGTAATTTCCCAATAAAGTTTCCAGTCCTGCTCCTATTGATTTTAAGTTGTCATTGACTTCACTAGGAGCAGGACTTGGCTCAAATAAGAACAGAGAGCTGGCTTCCATTGGACTTTGTCTTCCATGCAATTCATTGTAGTCCAAAGGAGGTTACATTTTGGGATTTATTTATTTTTTTAAAGGCCCCTCTGTTTTATGGGTAGAGTATGTTGGAACTCTGCGTGTTCACATTTGAGTCCTTTTTGTTTTTGTCATTTGCCTCTTGCAAATAAAATATAAAGAGGTTCTTTAACCCCCGTTGTGGGGACTGGCACTGGTGGTAGCAGCTGTCTTCTTTGACTTGCCCTTCTGGGAGATGAGCCATCTGCTCGTGTACTAGAGAAACCTGAACTGCTGAAGAGAAGATGGCCAGGTGGCTCTTCCCACCCCCCAAAACAAACTTATTGTAATAAATCTGAGGAAGGTTTGGACTTCAGATGATTTCACTGCTACCATTTGAACTCTGGCTTCAACTAAAAGCATTTACATAGCATGCTCAAGCAGCTTGCTGTTGTTGGAAACAAAATGGTCAGTCACCAGGAGCAGGTACCTGATGCAGTTTAAATAACTTCTTAGACATTTCAGATGCTGCTGCCGACTTTCTATTTATTTATTTTAAATAACCTAGGTTAGCAAAGTTGGAGGCAACATATATCGTAAGGGGGGGAATGAAAGAGAATATACAGTATATTTCATTCTTTCTAGCCAGAGACTGCATTTCATTGGAGACAGATGTGTGTGTTGAGGGTTGCAGGACAGTACAATTTACCACCACCTTGTGGAATTGCATGTGTCAGAGCCAACCCTTCTGGGAAAAGAGGCTAAACCTGTGTTCTGATGTCACTACTGGAGGAGAACCCTTTGCATAGTGGGCTGTAAACACATCAGCCAAAAATGTGTTTAAAATGTTGGGTGCCAACATGTACACCACCCAAAAGTCAGGTACTTGGTGTCTAACTCTTACCCCTGACATCTTGAGAGACTCGCGAGTCTAAAGTAGGTGAGCCTTTGTTAGTATAGGACTGCTACATGAATAATCGTAGTTCTCTTTTGAATACTTAATGAGCCATTTCCTAATCTAATATTGGACACTAATCTAGGTATTTGTAATAGTAAGAACGATAGAGCTGACTTGCAGCCCCACCCACCCCCAAAAAGCGGGCTGTAGTAGGAGGCCACCACACTTCAAAACTAGAAGGGCACAGCTGGGCAAATGCCTATTGCTGGGAGTTTCAAGCTATTAAGACCCTAAAAAACAGGCACGGGGCTATATGTGACCTGTGGTGGCCATTTCTATGCCTAACAATTCATGCATCCCCAGCCCTATCCCTTGTCATTGCTTTGAGTCAGGTGGGTGGGAAGGTGATGGGTGCCCATCTGGGTGCCATTTCCCTGCAAGCCAGAAGCATGGGGAATAGTTTTCCCATGGGGCAATGGGGAGTGTATTAGTTTGGTACAGCTGGCATAAAGAGGGCTGTTGATTTCAGACACCACTCCCCACTCAAACAGCTTCCTGAGGGAGGAATTCCTGAGATGGCAGCTTTGCTTTGCTTTGCTTTTTGTGGGTTGATGGTGGGTTGCAGGTGTGGAGTGAGACATGCAATTGTTTAACACTGAGGACAGATGATGTCTGGTCCTCTTAACTCATAATCTCCCTCTCAGCAAAAGAATTTTGTAACCAAACACAAGTGTTGCCTGAGGAAGGAAGGAAGGAAATGTGTGGGTTATGGAAGGCCCTGTATTGTTTAAGCAGAGTCCTGACTACAAGATCTTTGGAATTTTTGTTGTGTAATCACTGTTTCAGATGGCTTAATTGGGATAGCTGCAATGCTGGCCTTCCCACAGACATGTTTCCAGTCAATGGTATAGCAGAAGGCTTTGACCATAGGAGCCCTTTAAAGGCTTAGTGATATAGTAATTGGCCTGTATATCTTTACCAAGACAGTAACAGCTGACTAGCCAAACCCTCTGGGCATGTGATGTTCTCATGAGAAAAGGAGCTAGGCTGGACAATGGATTTCCTGGCGACCAGCTGGGAAGGGTTATATAATAAAAGCTTTCAGTGCTGAAAATGGCATTTGGATTCATTCATTCTGTACCAGTGCTTTAGGTTCCCTTGTTGTGAGCCAGAGCATATTTTAGTGCTGAGTGGGGAGCTTTCCCTTGTGAATGTGGGGTCTAGGCGATCAATTTCTGCAGAATTTAAAATTAAAAACAAAAAAAATCTAGCCCTTATGAGAACTTTTCAAATGTCATATCAAATGTAAACTAATACAGTGTTGTCTAACTGCAGACTCAGGGAGACATCTCTGGTGTTTTTGCTGCTGCTCGTAGCTTTGCCAAGCAGCACAGAGTGAAATCAATGTTCTGGTCCGTTTTCCTGCTGCTATTCAGAACCCTAAAGGCAGTAGTGACACTGTTAAATGATCATGTGAAGTTTATGCTGCTCTGCTTTGGAAATCTCTGGGTACCAGAGGCAGCCACTGGGATATGTTCAGTAAGGAGTAGGGACCCTAAAAGGAAGCTGAGGTAGGGGTAAACCAGCAAAGTCCTCTTGTTCTCTTACCTGCTCCCAATTACACTCTGAAAACAACCAGGAGGCGAGGAAAGGGGTGTAAGAGTGGAGACCTACCCTGCCTCTTGGACAGAACTGTGGAGGAGTGAGAAAAGACGCATGCTCCTTCTTCCAGCAGCTGAACCGGGGGCAGGATCTCTAAACATATCAGTCACTTGCTAACCATCTGGCTGGTACCTTTTGGGAAATCTTCCAGAGCCTAGAATTTCTACTTTCTGAAAAAGCTCCTACGTAAAATACATAGGCACAGAATTCTGATTTTTGCTCCTCAGCTTGTGTGAGCCATATCGGGGTCCCTGCCGGCTGCAGACACCATTTTCAGCACCATGTCAATTGGCATGGCAGCCTCTCTGCTTGGGCTCTGAACATGACTAACGGTTTAGCTCGGTGGTTCTCAACCTGTTTACCTGCGTTATGTGGGCTGCAGGTTGAGAACCACAGCGCTCCCCCTACTCCCCCACCCAGAGACCCCTCCATAGAGGGGGCAAAGAGTGGAGCCAGGCAGCCAAACCAGGGACCCTGTAGCGCAGGGCTGGACCCTGCCAGCCAGACCCCGTCGCGCAGGGCCAGGCAGCCAGACCTAGACCCAGACCTTGAGCGTGCAGGGTCTGGCCAAGAGCGGAGCCCTACCTAAAATTTTGGGGTGCTGCAGCACCCCGGCAAACCCCTAGTTCCCAGTGCTCCCTACCTCCTCACTGCTCAGAAACCCACTCTCCCACCTTCTGTCCCCTTGCAGCGTTCACCAGCCCCATGCTGGCAGGAGTGCTCCTACAGGCTGCTTTAGGCTGTCTCCCCCTCAGCCAGCCCCGCCCCCTGCTAGACCAGAGTGGCAAATTTTGAATTTTTTAACACACCTGGGCCTCAGCTGTGTGCTAATTGGTCCGCATGCGGGCCGCGGGCTGAGAAGTGCTGGTCTAGCTGAACCAGTGTTAACAATGGTGTGAAACTTCTCTCAAATGTGTTTAGCTTAGAGGAGAAGTGAAATTTTCAAAAATGCTAGGGTACTTGGGGACTTTCAAAAACGTTACTGAAGACCACTGTAGGCTTCCACAGCGTTCTGCTTCATTCAGGTGACCCTGATATGGACAGACTCATTGTCCTGCTTCCTTTTGTTATGAAGGTCAAAAAGCCCCAGGGGCTGAGGACAAGCCTCTGAAAGATGTTCCTAGTTGCTATATTTATCTTGTATAAGTCTTTACATGTCTTACATTTCTCAGCCAGGGCTGTGGCCAGTAACATAAGCATAAGTGGCCATGTTGCTGGAAAGCAGAGATCCAAGCTGAGCTGCTCCTGGCTACATCAAAATATGCTGGAGGAAAACTCAGGAGAGCAGATGGGCAAAAGTAGTGGCTAAGACCTGGGTGGGGGGACCCCAACTAAACCCTACCATGTGCCAGGAGGTGTAAAAGGGAATAGTGACTATATTGCAAGGGTAAACATCCCTCTAGAGACTATTCCACAAGCACTTACAGTAAAAGAGAGCCAGTACAGAAAAAGAAAATAAAATGGATCAAGGAGAAATTTCTCCAGAGGTGATGTTTCCAAGAGATCTGTTCACATCACTAAACAGACATGACCCCTAGTACAGCTGGGTGGTAGACTGTCCTCCTTTGTAAAGAAATGGCTGCCCACCAGATTGAGCAAATGGGTTAGCATGAGACACGCACTCAGCAGACTTTACCAGAATAATATTAGAGGTCTAGATAATACTTGGTCCTGCCATGAGTGCAGAGTACAGGACTAGATGACCTCTCGAAGTCCCTTCCAGTCCTATGATTCTGAATACACAGGACTAGCTATTTCTTGTAAAGCAGCACTACTGTATTTTTCATGCTGATAAAGGCAGTTCTTGGGGGCAGATTCAGGGTTTGTCTCAAGTCAGTTGCAGATCCTCTGAATCAGGAGAGGAGGGAACACAGTTCTTGGGGGCAGAGGGCCGCGGTTCCCCATTCCTGGCCAATGGGAGCTTCGAGGGGAGGTGCCTGGAGGTGAGGGCAGCGCACGGAGCCCTCTGCCCCCCCTCCCCTGACACACACACCCACCCACCAGCTAAACTGGCAGCAGAATTGTATCTGAGTCAGTGACTGATGGAATTGAGTTCTACACCCACTGCTGCAACAAGCAGGCTATAGGATCTGTGGACCTGGCCAGCTGAGTAAAGGAAACTTTAGGTTAAGCATGTATAAATTTTCCTAATACACATTGTGAAAGGAACATAAGACTTTGACCTTGGTGCCTTTCTAGCATCACTTATGGCGTCACTATTGGGCAATAAGATAAATGTCTATGGGTTTTGTAATCCTATGACAAGCTGCTAATATTAGCCTTCATCTAGTTATGTGGATTTAAGTGTTTAGTTTGTTCTTTCAACCTGCATGTAAGTGGATTGTGCTACACTCCTTCATTGCCACAGCAGATTCCTTATCTGTTTGTATTGTGACTGAGTGGCTAATTGTGGAGGTTTATTTCTGTCAGGTTCAAGTACTCTATTAGTTTTTGGTTATGATCCTAAAACCTATACTTTATGTAAATCCACATTGTGGTAGAGACTCTGCTTGTCTCTATTTGTTCTTTGGTATCTAAGGGCATTGGAGAATCCAATCTTTTGGGAGTCATTCTTCTGTTGTGGAAGTCTATGTTTTGCTATCCAGTGTGCTTGTGTGGATTTCTTGGATTGTTTCTAATGGTCTGTGTTGTAATGTGACTTTGCCACTTCGTGGGATTATCTACATTTCATAGCAAAATAAAGAGAAACTGTGCTCCTTACTCCTGTAAGGAATGACTGGGTTTTTAATGCTTTATTCCTTCACTAAGTGGCAACTCCAAGGTCCACTAACCAGATTGAATATTCAGTTGGGGAAAAAGATATGAAATTCTCTAATTGCCAGTCATAGCTATAATCTGTCTTCTATTACATATAAATCATGCTTCATGATGACGGGGCTCCTAAAATAAGGAAGAATTGCCTCACCCACTGCTGAGAGGTCACTGTGGGGTGGAACAGGGCAGCTGTAGTAGGTATCCCCCCCGTAACAGAAAGTGCCATGGGATCTTTAATGACCACACATGATCTGGGCTTATCTTTTACAACTCATCACAAACTCTTTACAGCACCATCTTTGATCAGAGTTCAGAACTTGAGCATATTCCCAGGCTAGCAAAGGCCAAGGAACACCTATATAACACTTAGGTAACCACACTACCTGACTTTACACATCTTTGATCAGCTCCAGAGGAAGCCACATCTAGCCCCTCTTAGCTGGAAGGATGTCTGGCTATGAGTTTGGTGGAAAGAAGTAAATGGAGAAGACAATAGCAGTCTTGCTGGGGGTAGGAGTCTAGGAGGCTCATTTTGTGGTAGCTTTTCTTGTCCACATGATAGAAGATTTCCTACTCTTTTGTCCTGTTTACAACTATTTAAAGGACCATTACAAATTTATTCAAAGAACCTTACAACTTTGACATGAAAGTGGTTAGTTCCCTTCTAAGGAGAGCAGAGTTCTCTTGAGAACATCTACTGATAACATGAGGTTAGCAGCAGTTTTCTGTGTCCCATTGATTATTGAGAAGGGGAAATGTGATATAAAGCAAGGAAAGACTTTTGTCGCTTTTTATTTTACAAAGTGAAACCAAACATCCTACTTGTCTTGCATTTAGAATGACAGTGAATAAAGATGTCTGACACCTTTAGAACTGCCCTAGTAGAAATCCTGATACATAGGGCTGGTCTACACTAGGGGGGAGATACGCAACTTCAGCTGTCGACATAACTTAGATCGACTTACCTCCCATCCTCACTGTGCGGGATCGATGGTCGCGGCTCCCCTGTCGACTCCGCTTCCGCCTCTTGCCCTGGTGGAGTTCTGGAGTCGACGGGAAGCGCGTTTGGGGATCGATTTTATCACGTCTAGACGAGATGCGATAAATCGATCCCTGATAGATCGATCGCTAACCGGCGGGTAGTGTGGACGTACCCATAGATTAAACCTGCCCATCAATCTGGAGATGGCAGTTCTCTCCTGCTGGGCTGATTTCAACGATACTCAAATGCTGGGCTTTCTTACCTTGTGATTCTTCCCTCTTTTCTCTCCCTCTCTCCCTTCCCGGCTGAGAACAACCTCTCCGAAGAGCCATGTAAACCTAAATATCTGACCTTGGCCCCTCGCACCAGTAGGCTGTGTTCATAGTTCTTACCCTAATAAGAGAGTCTTAAAAGCAAGCTGTGCAAAGGGGATAGGCATAGCTTTCCAAATAGCTTTTACTCACCCAGGGCTGTAATATTCCCTTGGGAAGCTTGAAATTGCGATTATCTAGATTTATTTTATTTCCCTCCATTGCTTGGCACAATGCTGTAAGTGTCTCATCAACACGGAGCTCTGTGCACTGTTCACACTTCTAGAAACAAGAGTTAAACCATTTTGGAGGGGGATGAGGCAAGAAATACATAGGAATTCTGTTAAGGTTTCAGATGCATAAAAAAGCCAGTGAAAATGTGAGTGCCATTTACCTTGTAGAGCTGGCTACCAGCTCCCCCTGGTTTTAGGTTGCTTAACACTTTCCATTATAAAGAATTCCTGTGACATTTTTGAGACGATGTGCAGCAGGTCTTTGGCAGGAAGTAAGCCTGAGGGCCAGAGAAGGGCCTTTTCTTTGGCTGATGAAATTCTGCTCAGGTTTGACGGAGAGAAATAACTTTGGAAAATCACCATTTCCCTTCTGTAGTTTGTGTCCATGGGGAACATGTTGGCAACATGCCACATTGAAGGTGAGCATTCTAATGTAAGGCTGGGCCCCCACACTGCACTAAACCCATTAGCGGAGAATGTCTCTCTGGAAAGAGAATTAGGCCAAACTCTTCCTGACCACTGTATTCCAGACACCACACACTGTGTCAGTGGCCCATTCCCCTCTCTGGGGCACTACATGGAGAAGGAATTTCACACACACCCATACACTCTCACATCTACATACCTCCCAGGGAAAGGGGAAGAGAGAGACAAGCTGGGCTCTCCCCTGACTAAGTCTTCCTTCTGGATTCAGCACATAGCCCCAGTGGCCCACCTGGAAACCCACCCCTCTGGTGACACCACATAGGGAAGAAGGTCCCCTAGGTATTCAAGGGAGGAGTGGGGAGAAACTGGGATGGGTTCCCTCAGTCCTGTAGCTCAAGGAGTGCTATGGTGCTGAATGGTCGGGGTTTAGACCTTGCTCCTGATGCACGACGAGGATGGTATTAGTTGCACAAAATCGTTTTTTTTCCACTCCTTTTTAAGACCTAATGAGTTGCATACAAAAAACTCAAAAATATTATTTAGGGTGCAAAATCAAGCACTCAAAAGCTAGGAAATTCCAGAATTTAGATAAGTCATTAAATGGAAAGCTTGGCTTATAGCCACATGTTCTTCATTTTCTGGGTACCATCTTGAGACACCCAGTGCCTGGTTTGCCGAGGTACTGAGCACTCAGCTGCCATTAAAGTCATTGGGAGCTGTGCATGCTTAACCCCTGTAGCATTAAGGCTATGTGGACTGGAAGAAGCAACACAGGGTTGGGAGGTGCTTAGCTCTAATTCTGCCTCTGCTACTGAGTCATCATTTGGCCTTAGGCATGTCTCCCCATGTCTGTTTCCTGGGGTATAAAATCCAGATGGAAATACTCTTACCTCACAGTGGAGATGAATTATTAATATTTGTGAGGCACTCAGATCCCATGGCAATAAGCGCCCTAGAAAAGTCAATGAGGAAATGACTAATTCTGTAATCATTGCATTGTATGCAGTAAACAAGGCAGGGATCACTGAATGATGAGGATAACCATATTCAACTGCTTCATTCCGTGAGCATCATCCATCTTTTGCACTGAATGAGGCCACGGGTTTCTGGAGGGAAAACATGTGATCATGTAATTGAAGACTGTTCATTCTGATTCATACACACAAGGGGGCTGAATTAAGGTTGCTTAGGTAACCTAAATTCTGGTATTTGCAAGCTTTCAACTGCTTGAGTGTAACCTAACATTTTTAAAGTAAAGCTTTTTGTATGTAATTTATATAGCATCACTGGTGTACATAGCCCTTTACAATAGAGAGCACACCAAACAAAGAAATGCAACCCTACTCAGTAGGGCTTCTGATATAAAAGGCATGCATGAATACAGTGCAAAAGAATGGAGACTAGAAGAAACTCATAGATGCTTGTGTAGCGAGGGTACCTCTACATTGGAATAAAAGACCCATGGAACGGCTGCGGCTGGCTGGGTCAACTGACTTAGGCTCATGGAGCTCAGGCTCCGAGGCTACAAATTGCACTGTAGACGCTTGGGCTTGGAGCCCGGACTTTGGGACTCTTCCCCCCCCATGGGTTCCTGGAGCTTGGGTTCCAGCCTGAGCCCAAATGTCTACAAAGCAATTTTACAGCCCCTCAACCCAAGCTGGCTGACCAAGAGTTTTTAGTTCCCATGGAGATGTACACTTAGTGCAGGGGTGGACAAACTTCTTGGCCTGAGGGCCACATCTGGGAATAGAAATTGTATGGCGGACCATGAATGCTCACAAATTTGGGGTTGGTGTGCGGGAGGGGGAGGGGGTGAGGGCTCTGGGCTGGGATCAAGGGGTTTGGAGAGCGGGAGGGGGATCGGGGCTGGGGCAGGGGTGCAGGAATGGGTGCAGGCTCTGGCTGGAGGTATGGGCTCTGTGGTGGGGCTGGGGATAAGGGGTTTGGGGTGCAGGAGGGTGCTCTGGGCTGGGATCGAGGGGTTCAGAGGGCAGGAGGGGGATTAGGGTTGGGGCGTGGGGAGAGGCTCAGGGGTGCAGGCTCTGAGTGGCGCTTACCTCAAGTGGCTCCCGGAAGCAGTGGCATGTCCCTTCTCTGGCTCCTCCCTGGAGGCACAGCCAGGCAGCTCTGCACACTACCCCATCCAGACACCATTCCTGCAGCTCCCATTGGAGCACCAGAGGGGGCCATTGGAGCACGTAGGAGCCGGAACAGGGCCATGCGGCTGCTTCTGGGAGCTGCATGGTGTGCCCCCCCCCCCCCCAACCCTGCGCCCCGGCTGGAGCGTTGGAGCGGGGCAAGCCCCAGACCCTACTCCCCAGCGGGAGCTTGTGGGCCGGCTTAAAACAGTTCGCGGGCCAAAGCCGGCCCGTGAGCTGTAGTTTGCCTACCCCTGCCTTAGTGGTTAGAGTCGACATGAAAACTGCTTAACCAGGGGTAGGCAACCTATGGCACGCGTGCCAAAGGCAGCACACAAGCTGATTTTCCGTGGCACTCACACTGCCCAGGTCCTGGCCACAGGTCCTGAGGGCTCTGCATTTTAATTTAATTTTAAATGAAGCTTCTTAAACATTTTAAAAATCTTATTTACTTTACATACAACAATAGTTTAGTTATATATTATAGACTTATAGAAAGAGACCTTCTAAAACCGTTAATGTATTACTGGCATGCAAAACCTTAAATTAGAGTGAATAAATGAAGACTTGGCACACCACTTCTGAAAGGCTGCTGACCCCTGGCTTAACGATACCTTACTTCCGTCACCCTGGGTTGTATTGAGCTGGTTGCTTCTCAGCAGTATGTTCCAATAGCAGGTTTCTGGACCTATCAGTTTAAACGTTCATTTAAAAGGAGGGGGTGGGGGGATCTTTGTTGGGACACTACTTAGAATGTGACCCACTGCAGTCCCAAGTATGCAGACAGACATGATGAAATAGCTCGTTGGGCTAGATGCTTAAATTGCCTCCCCCTGTAAATGAAGCAGGCCCTAAACTCGGCAGAACCACTGTGATGGTGCTGTGCAGGGGAGGGGTCAGGCCACTTGAGGGGACTCGACATAGAAGAGTCTGGTGTGGCTAGGGCAGTGCAGAGCAGTGGCTGTTTAGCTTGCTACTAAGTGACTCTATACATCCCCTGTGTAGTGGGAGTACAAGTGTTGTGCCGTCTGCTCCCAAATTTCAGGGTTATAGCTATAGCACACCATACTGCTGGACTGGAAGGAGGATTCCTTCTTCCCATACTCCCCCTCTTCTCCTTAGGTCCTCTGTACAAAGCATCTGGTCCTAAGAGATATGACCTGCCCTCCCTCATCTCACTGTGGAGTGTAAACTGTCACTTTCCAAGTTAAGTCAGGATTAACTATTTCATTGGTGATCATTTTAAGTAATACCATCCAGTTACCCTGGGATCATGGGTGAAACTATAGCACCATCACTCCTCTGCATGTGTCAGAAGATGTGTACATCAGAGATTACAAGAGAGGGTGTGGGTAACCCTCTGTGGTAAAAAGTAAAATACTTGAATTTATTCAGGCCCCAAAGTGTTTTATTAAATATGAACCAAGCTTCCTCACTAGGACTGAGATGTTGATCTGAATTTAAAGGGAGAAGTGATGGACTCTTCTCTCCTGCATTCGGTGTTTGAATAATGTAAGAATATTCGCTTCAGTTTGATATGTTTTTCACTGTCCAGGTTACTGGAGGAGGAACACCTTCAGAATAGGACCGGTTCCTCAGTTGATAAGTGGTGGTAGTGGAGAGCCTATCGGAGACTCTGCATGCTGCCAGCAATAACAGCAAGCTGCCAGAGGAGATGAAATCATAAGCAGCAAAGATCCTGTTTTCATGCCAATTTCCTCGTTTTCTATTTTTTTCCCCCTTCTGTGGCTATTGATTATACTGGCAGAAATGTAGCAGAACTGTCTTCGGTTTTCCACGAGGCCTTGATATGCATTTGCCCCTTCTAATTAGACAAGTTACCGTGTTGTCAGTATGCTGCCCACTATGCACCTCCTTGTGAGGAACAGTGCTTCAACTGCTCGGCCTCAGTTTTCCCCAACAAGGTTTTCAGGGAGCTCTGATGGCTTCCGGCAGAGCCTTCTGGCCAGGTTACTACAAAAACACACACACACTCTCTCTCTTTTAGCAGGGTCCAAAGTCTGTACCAAAACAAACACAAAATAAGAATCTTTCTGCCAGCTGGGCTTAGCTCTGAGGCTATTTCATCTGTCTGCCCTCCTTTCTCTTAGCTGGGCTCAGGTATTAGACCCTGCTTTTCCCCTCAAATGGGGCACCTGTTTTATCTGAGGCAAAGATCCCCAACCTGGGCATTGCTCATGTCAAATAAGATGTCTTCAAGTCACCAGGGCCTGATGAAATACATCCTAGAATACTCAAGTAGCTGACTGAGGAGATATCTGAGCTATTAGCGACTATTTTCTAAAACGAATGGAAGACGGGAGAGATTCCAGAGGACTGGGAAAGGGCAAATATAGTGCCCATCTATAAAAAGGGAAATAAGGACAACCTGGGGAATTACAGACCAATCAGTGTAACTTCAGTACCCTGAAAGATAATAGAGCAAATAATTAAGCAATCAGTTTGCAAACACCAAGAAGATAAAGTGATAAGTAACAGCATGGATTTGTCAAAAACAAATCTTGTCAAACCAATCTAATAGCTTTCTTTGATAGGATAACAAACCTGGTGGAGGGGGAAGTGGTAGATATGGTATGATCTTGATTTTTAGTAAGGCTTTTGATACGGTCTTGCATGTTATTCTCATAAACTAGGGAAATCCAACCTAGATGGAGCTACTATAGGGTGGATGAATAACTGATGGGAAAACTGTTCTCAGAGAGTAGTTGTCAGTGGTTCACTGTCATGCTGGAAGGGCATAAAGAGTGGGGTCCTGCAGGGATCAGTTATGGGTCTGGTTCTGTTCAATATCTTCCTCCATGATTTAGATAATGGCATAGAGAGTACACTTATAAAGTTTGCAGAGGGGTTGCAAGTGCTTTGGAGGATAGGATTAAAATTCAAACTGATCTGGATAAACTGGAGAAATGGTCTGAAGTAAATAGGATGAAACTCAATAAGGACAAATGCAAAGTACTCCACTTAGGAAGGAACAATCAGTTGCACGCATACAAAATTGGAAATGACTGCCTAGGAAGAAGTACGGCAGAAAGGGATCTCGGGATCATAGTGCATTACAAGCTAAATGAGTCAATAGTTTTAACACTGTTGTGAAAAAAGCAATCATTCTGGAATGTATTAGCAAGAATACTGTAAGCAAGATAGAAGTAATTCTTCCACTCTACCCTGCACTGATTAGGCCTCAACTGGAGTATTGTGTCCAGTTCTGGGCGTCACATTTCAGGAAAGATGTGGACAAGTTGGAGAAAGTTCAGGGAAGAAAAACAAAAATGAATAAAGGTCTAGAAAACATGACTTATGAGGGATGATTGAAAAAATTGGGTTTGTTTAGTCTGGAGAAGAGAAGACGAGAGAGGACTTGATTAACAGTTGTTGAGGACTTAAAAGGTTGTTATAAAAAGGAGGGGGGAAAATTGTTCTAGTTAACCTTTGAGGATAGGACAAGCAGCAATGGGCTTAAATTGCAGCAAGAGTTGAACATTAGGAAAAACTTCCGAACTGTCAGGGTGGTTAAGCACTGGAATTAATTGCCTAGGGAGGTTGTGGAATCTCCTAAGAGTAGGTTAGACAAACACTTGTCAGGGATGGTCTAATACTTAGTCCTGCCATGAGTGTGGGGGCTGGGCTAAATGACCTTTCGAGGTCTCTTCCAGTCCTATGATTCTATAATTCATTTGAGTGGAAGGAAACTGTTCTCTCTCCATATCAAGTTGTGCAGGCTGACTAAGCCGCCTAGACCTTAGAGAAGAAATTCAATAATGAAGTTACCGCGTGGGGAGACATAGGATAAGGACTTTATGGGCCTGTCGAGAGAGGTGTCCACACTTGAAGCAATTTACAAGTGGCACTGCTATGGATGTCTCTTAGGGTATGTCTACACTGAAGAGATAGGAAAAAACCCCACGGCAGCGTGACTGCACCCAAATTTCAGTGTAGATGTTCCTGCTTGGACTGGAGCCGAGGCTTTGAAACCCAGCAAGGAGGGAGTGGGTCGCAGAGACCAGGCTCCAACCTGAATGGGAACGTCTACATTTATTTTGCCCTGTAACATGAGCCCTCAGAGCCCAAATTAGTTGACCCATGGGTTTTTTTTGCTGTGTAGACATGCTCTACTTACCTTGGTTTTTTAAGTCTTTCTTTGACCCTTCCTTGACTTGGTGGCTAACTTATAGTATTGGAATAAAACCTAGCATTCAACAACTGCACTAGATTTGGTAGGGGTGAAACCCAGGTAGTGGAGTGTCATTGCTGTATCATGATGTTTCTTCCCATTTCTAGTAACAAAATACTTCTCAGAAGCCAGGAGGAGGAACTACAAGCATGCGCCACATTTTCAGTTGATTTTTGCAGTACTTGCACAATTGGAGTCTTCCTCTATGCAACATCTTCATGATGGGTTCTCTCCTTTCCCCTTTTCCTCCAGTTTGCCCCCGTCCACCGGAGCCTGAGAATGGAGGCTACAAATGCCATCCAACTCCTTGCAGTGACCCTCTGACATCCGACAGCGTCATAGAGTATGTATGTGATGAAGGCTACATGCTAAAGGGAGATTACAAATACTTGACGTGCAAGAATGGAGAATGGAATCCAGCCATGGAAATTAGCTGTAGGCTAAGCCAAGGTGAGTAATGCATTACAGCAAGTAAGGAAGGTAGCTTGCATTTTAGACTGTTTTCTCTATTACTTATTATGTCTTTTAATATTTGATATCTATATTGTGGTAGTGCCTAAAGAATACAAGGTTGGGCCCCTTATGGTAGGTGCTGTACAAACAAAATCAATGGTAATCCCAGCTCACAGTGTAAAAGACACACACCACCTCTCCTACGTTCTTCCTGTCAAAGTCCAGACCATGTCCTTTGAAGATGTGCTTCTGGATGCAGATCTCCATCATGGTTTGAGTGGAGGCTCCCGTATTAGCCTGCTGAGATAACCGATTCCATCTTGCAATATTAGAGATAAGGGGGCAATAAGCTGCTCTATCGTGTGCACCTTCAGTGCTGCCCCTCTGGCTCCTGGCAAGCTGACAATACATCACCCACCTTGTATCTCTAATATCCTGTGAACCAACAGGGCTACAACAACACTGCAGGCAATACCTTCCTCATCAGAGCAAACTTTGTGCACCTTGGTGGGTGTGGGGGTGGGTGTGGGGGGGTGTGTGTGTTTCTTCACCAGTGCTTTCTAACACTCATTTTTGGAGGGGCTGATTTATTTGCTTTTGGAGCTTGCAGTCTGCTGCAGAGCTCCCCCATGCTGTTTGTTTGGCCTGGCCTGATGGATGTTGCTGATAGATGTTTTCTGTTTTCTTTCTTTCCAAATGGAAATTGACAGCTTTTGTTATGTGGGGCTCTCCCAAGCTGGACAGGAATTCCTCTCCCATGACAGGAAAGTAAAGCAGTCTGCAGAAAAATGTTTGTTCTACAGCTGTAATTTTATTTTCCATGGGATTTCTGGTTTTAAAAAGCATGCATACCCAGTAAAAGCTGGTGCGGGGAGGAGTCCTTTTGAGCCCATATACTGGTGGAATGACTCAGCAGCAACAGTTGGAGTCAAATCTTTTCCTTAGGGATTAGTGTTTATAACATATTTTGCTTTCTGGTTTAACTTAATCAGAAAGCACACAGAAAAGCACCCCTTCTTAGAGTTCACCCAAGCTCTGTGGCCACTAGAACCTACTATATTATTCCCAAAGATGCCCTTTTCCCTCCTGGCCACTTTGCAGCCCTTAGTCTGAGTCTCTGTGCCAGGGGAGGGGAAAGTGGAATTCACCTGTGACCAGATAGAACCTGAAAGCGCTCTGAGTTCAGCGTGGGATTGTAAAAATTCCTTTGTTCTTTCCTATCCCACTTCCTTCCCCAGTCCCAGTCCATGAAAGAAAACCCTTCACCGTGGCAACTAGCCATGCTTGGACAGCATTCCTGCGTGATGGCATTTTACCCTCTCTAGGACTGCAAGTAGCAATGCGAATGGCAGTGACTATGTGGCTTTTCTCTAGTATCACTAGGGATGGGTTAATACCACACATGGCCTGGGTTGACCAGAAGCGAAGGGCCTCAAGACACTGGTGGAAGGTAGTGAAAAAGCCAGTGAGAAATTAGGAAACTGTGTTCAGACTATGGGCTTCAAAGCAAATGATCACATCTTAATCCATCTCTGGGTTTCACACCGCTTCACAGAAAATGCAGCCATATAGGAACGTGGTGTGAAGGTCTTGTCTACACTAAGTACCTATTGCTGGGTGTGACCCTAGAGGGCATAGTGAATTGCCGCAAAATGGAAGTTTAGCTTAACTGAGGTTCAGTTAAATGGGGATGTCCTGTATATGAAGCATGTAAGAGCATTGGCCGGTGGACCTACGAGCATTGCGGGAAGGATTAGTATAGAAGACTTTAGTCATCACTTAGATGGGCTAGGGCAGTGTTTCCCAATGGGAGCTGCGGGAAGTGGCGCAGGCCGAGGGACGTACTGGCCGCCGCTTCCCGCAGCTCCCATTGGCCTGGAGCAGCGAACCGCGGCCAGTGGGAGCCGCGATCGGCCGGACCTGCGAATGTGGCAGGTAAACAAACCGGCCTAGCCCACCAGGGGCTTTCCCTACACAAGTGGTGTCCCAAGTCTGGGAAACACTGGGCTAGGGGATAGAAGCAACAGACAGGCAATTACACCATGTAGAGGGGGAGAAGACCTCTTAGGCTGTCTTAGTTCATCTCCCTGCCAGTACAGGATTATTCCCTACTACATGTTTGTTAGGTTATGTCGACACTAACGCTTACTGTGGGACTGACTTAAGCGCTAGTGTAGAGAGTGCTATGTTGGCTTCTCTAGGGTTACCATACGTCCGGATTTTCCCGGACATGTCCGGCTTTTTGGGCTCCAAATCCCCGTCCGGGGGGAAATCCCAAAAAGCCGCCCAGGTCCGGGCCAAGCGGACATGCGG
>NC_048301.1:66860648-67005626 GCF_013100865.1 Trachemys scripta elegans | reverse complement strand
GGTGCCGGGCCGGGTGCCGGCGGTGCTCGTGGGGGCCGGGTGCTGGGCCGGGTGCCAGGCCGGGCCGGGCCGGGGGGCTCGGCCGGCGGCTCGGGTGCCGGCGGTGCTCGGGGGGGCCAGGTCGGGGACTCGGGTGCCGGGTCGGGGGCTCGGCCGGCGGTGCCGGGCCGGGCCGGGGGCTCGGGGGACAGGCTGGGGACCTGCGGTGCCGGGGGTGGGCCGCGCCTCCTCCCCCCCCCCCCTTACCTGCTTCAGGCTTCCCGCGACTCAAATGTTCGCGGGAAGCAGGGGAGGGGGCGGAGACTTTGGGGAGGGGGCGGGGTTGGGGCGGGGCGGGGCTGGGGGCGGGGCTGGGGCCCCTTTAAAGTGTCCTCCTTTCGGAGGCACTAAATATGGTAACCCTAGCTTCTCCCATCAGCATAGCTACCGCTGCCCAGCTCCCTTGTCATGTTTTACCTGTGCCAAGCCATGGGGGTTCCACTTCTTTCCTTGGGGCAGACTCTTCCATTGGCTAAGAATTCCTATTAACATGGAGCTTTTCCTGCTGTTCAGCCTAAAACACCCTTCTGTTACGCTAAACAATTCTTTTCCTTCCTTATTGTCATCAAGCCTCTTTGTAGTTGTCACTTAATCAAACTAAATGTATGTTTAACTCATTCTCTCCTAAATCCGCCTCCCTCCCCCCCTCTATTGCTCTTCCCTGAGACTCCCTCCATTTTTCAGAGGCCCCTTGTATGTACCTTGTTCGCATGATGCCTGTTCTAAGGCATGAACCATTTAATTTCTGTTTCTTTTGGTTTTGTAGATAAAGATTCGCCCCCGACAATCGGGGTGCCCACCCTCTCCATAGTGGCCTCCACAGCAAGTTCAGTAGCTCTGATCCTTCTCTTAGTTGTACTGTTCGTTTTGCTGCAGCCAAAGCTGAAGTCTTTTCATCACAGCAGGTGAGCTCAGTGGGAGGAAAGTTTCAACAGAGGGCAGGGGCTCGGGGATGTAATATGTATTTACATGTGCAGTCCACAAGGGTGTTGGGTTTGTCTCCCCTTTCTGTCATCTCAACCCCATCACTCTTCTTTCCTTTCTCTGTCCTGTTCTTCTGTTTTTCTCTTATTTCCTTTTTGCATCCTCTTCTGCTTTTCTTCATCGCTCTTTCTTCAAGTTTGTTGCTTTGTTGGTCGTCTGGGTTTCGGTATAATTTCCTCATGTCGTGATGAGCAGGGTCTGGTTTTAATGGCCATAACTTCTCATCCCTTTCCTTTAAATAAATTTACTGCTGGCAAAAGAAGCCATCGGGTTGATGACCCAAGAAAAGACATTCTATTCTCATCTACAGAATAGATTTGCTACTGGCAGTCTTATCGCAAGCTTCCACTGCCTTGCCAATGTACCTCAGCCCTTATCTGAAGAGAGTTTAGTCTCCAGATCTTGTCAGTCTGTGGTCTGTCCACTAAGACTGCCAACAACAGGAGGAATCAGTCAGCATTAATGTGTGCTGTATTTTTTTGTGATGTGAACGTAGTTTATTGGAAGCTGGGCCTAACCTCCGAAAATTCACTTCCCGTAGGATAGCACACTGAATGGAGTTGAGGAAAGGGCTGTCCCCTGCCCTATTTAAACCGTGGGCCTCACAAACTCAGGACATAATGGAACTGTGATTTCACACACACCCCACCCCCATGCACTCATTACTTTTAGCTGCCCCATTTACATGTCTCCAGTGATGAGGCACAGGCAGTATTATGGGTGGGAAGAGTTCTGTGGATGCACAGTGTGTCCATGGGCTTCAGGGAATACAGCATCTGTGCACTGTGAAGCACTGTGCCCAGCACTTGTGAACCACTCCTCTTGGAGATCCCCTGAACTCGGGTACAGCAACGGTATCGGGCGGTGCTCTGCTTTTCATTTTCTGTGGCTACTGTTCTCCCATTCCACCTGATGAGCTATTTGCTATTCTATTTCTTTGCTTCTAAATTTTAAATGTAAGATGTTCTCCAAACCCTATTGGACTGTCCTCTACTTCAGCCTCCTTCCTTTCCCTGTGTTGGATGATTACCAAAGTAAGAGCCTGTGTATTTACGTCTGCCCCTTTCCCTGCCAGTCCCCAGCTCATTCAAGAGATCCCTCAGCTGCTTCTGTGGCTGTGAATTGTGCTGATATCACTAAATAAAGGTACTGACCAGCCAGAATAAATTGGTTATTCAGGAGCCTCTGATGTATGTGCACATCTCTGATTATCCCTGCGGGGTGGGCAGGGGGGAAATAAAAAAAGGTACAGGACGTTTGCCCTCCTGACCTGGGAAAAGACAGCTGTACATGGAGGTGGGGAGGGTCCCACATTTCAACTTCTCTGTTGCCAGAGGTGTGTACTATGCTATGCTACCCTTCTTCCAGGTGGCTACAGATTTGTCTTCTGAACCAATCACTGCTGCTCCTTAAACAGCTGGTGGGGTGGCTGTTGAGCAGTAGGGCATTGTCTCATTTGAGGGCAGAATTCTGGAGCATGCCCATCTCTTCTGCGGTGCCAGCCACTGTAACAGTAGGAGAACTAGTGTGTGGTCACTTGCATTGCAGTACAAGGAGGTAATTGCTTTTAATGGGATGTTGGTAAAATTCAATACTACTCCCCCTAAACAGGTCATTGTTGAGTGGTGGGACTGGGATAAGGAAAGGTTACTTCATGGCTCAGTGCGGGGCTCACAGACACACAGAGCCATCAGTCTGTGTATATGCTCTAAATTAGCTTTTTCCTCTTTCAAGACGTGATCAAGGTGTATCTGGGGATCAGGTCTCCATGATGGTGGATGGTGTCCAGGTGGCCTTGCCGTCCTACGAAGAAGCAGTCTATGGCAGCGCAGGGAACTGCATTCCACCCTCAGATTCACGGGTACAGATTGTGCTGTCAGAGGGAGCTGGGCAGAGTGGAACAAGTGAGATGCAGCAGCAGCAGGACCAAGGGGCTCGGGACTGCTTTGTTGGAGAGGACGAGGCCCCAGGACGCTCTGGACTGTGTGAAGCCAGTGGCTCTCAACGCTCTGAAACTGTTCTCGTACACCAGGCCACCACCTCTTCCTGGGTAGCTGGCATGGCAAGCAGTAGACCTGTGCACAAAGATGCTCAAGACTCAGAAAGCAGTGATATACAAAGCCTTTTATCACTTACTTCCTCGGAGGAATACACAGACGGTACGTGATATGAACAGGGAAAACTGAATGAGACACTAATGTGAATAAGCATAGTTGCTGCCGTGCAGCTAGCTAGGATGAGAATTACAAGGGCCATTGATTCTTGTGCTTCAGGGCACAAGTTGGTCACCAGCTGAGTGTCAAAGAAATTTCCCTGCCTCCACTGTACAGCGTTACATAATTAGGTGCATTCCGGGGGCTCTACGTCTTCCTCCAAAGCATCCAGCATTGGCCAGCATCAAAGGCAAGATGCCAGACTAGAAGGTCTGTTCTGCTCTGGTGCTTCCTCTGGTCTTTATCAAGTCATTTGCAAAGAACTTTCTCCCCACCCCCAGCAGTGCCATGAAAACGCAGGACAGTCCTATTTAGGCACAACCACTTGTTGGAGGGGGGCACTCTTTTGAAAATGAGCACTTTGCAATTCTGAGGCTCCTCCATTTGGGACACGGTAACTGACAAGGCAAGGGACTGGCTAGCATAGTGCTTAAAACACTACAGACCCAGAGCACAAGTCTAGTTTGAAGTCCTAAGAGGAATGAGTTGTGATGGTCTTGTGCTTCAGTCTCGTAGTGGACAAGAGTCCACATAACACGGACCAGCCCTCTGAGTTCTCTGGACTTTGCAGAAGGAAAGGCCTTACAAGGACAGAGCTGATGTGGAGACTCAACAAAGCTTTGCTTCTGTAGAGGTTAGACCCACTAGGTCAAGAATCGTAGGTGGTTTGTAGAACTTTATTTTCCATTGCTGCAAGCCCTATAACAGTCAGCAACATGACTTGGAACCCTACTCAACAATAAAACCCCAAAGGTTATTTCCCCTACAGGGAGAGAAATACCAAAATTCCCAAATATGGGAGGAAAACCTCAAATGTGGGTAGCAGGGTTGAGGGATAGTGTTGCCAAAAGCTGATTCAGTGGGCCTTTCAGACTCTGCAGAAATAGGTGGACAGTCCATGTGTTCTGCAGTGTCTAGCGCTGCTTTTAAATCACTGTTTAAGGCACCTCTTAGCAGGGCAGATTGCTATAAGCCAGAAGCTGGGAATGGACGACGGGATGGATCACTTGATGATTGCCTGTTCTCTTCATTCCCTCTGAAGCACCTGGCATTGGCCACTGTCGGAAGACAGGATACTGGGCTAGATCGACCTTTGGTCTAACCCAGTATGACTGTTCTTTTGTTCTAAGGAAGACTAGCCAAAAGGTTAGCTTACTGTGTCAAGATCATGCTGGAGCTACCTAACTCCCACCTACATGGGAACTTGCACTGGCTGTAGTTAAAGGTTAACTTGCCACAGGCCTATGTGCAGTCATCTGCTGCTGCTAGAAGGCGTGGGGAGATGTGATGCCTGGTGTCAGAGGGGGAAAGCTGCACTACTGTTGTAAGAGGTTGTCTGTCTGTATTGGGATGTGGGAGGGGCTGTAACATACCTCGTCTGTGCACTTTGTTGCCACCTGTTAGAAGCTCCGTGGAATGACCCATGTCAAGTCTGACCTTTTTTTTTTCTTTTCCCTCCCAGATATTCCATTGTTGAAGGAAGCATGAGGCCTGCTGCACTTGTTTAGCCTTCTCCCTCTTGGTTTCCCCTCTTCTTCCTTGGGATGCAAGCATTCTGTGCAGCCTTCCCCACCTTCACGAGCTGGGCCCTGGATACCTCCAAGCAGAGACCCTTCAGCTGAAGATCCAAAGGATTTCGCCAGGTTGTCTCCTCGATGCGCCATTCGGGTTGGTGCGGTGTCGGCCTTCCCATTCCATCTGCATTAGGGGCTTGAGTAATGTAATGGATTTGAGCTCCTCCCTCTTCTTCCCTCCCTGTGCCAGATGTTTGACTGCAGCCTCTGGAGAGCTGCTATTTACTTGTGCCTTTCTCCTTCTCACACCGGCTTGTCGCAGCTTCTCACAGGCCTCGCTAGCTCTTCAGCAGCCCAGAGAGCAGGGACCAAGAACTGCTTGCTCATTGGGTGCAGATATAGTTTATATAAAGATCTTTCTTCCAGTATCCTCTTGGTGACTAGGGCAGGACAGAACTCTCCAAGAGGGCTGAACCTGGGCTTGGGAAAAGTTCCAATATGGGTAATTTACACTATCCAGCAGTGCTCATAGTTTTTAAAAATAAAGTGGTATGTTCTATAACTTACATGCATATTAACAATTAGGCATCACTGACTATTGTAAAGGCAGAGAAGTCTGAGGTCTTTTACAAGATTTTTGGAAACACCTGACGATTTTTTCTTCCTCTCCTTCATGCCTTCTTTGTTATCCCCGTATCTTCCCCACAAAATATACATACACCCTGGATGTAGCAGAGTAACAGTTTCTCTGCAAGATTCCATTCCAAAAAATTCCACTGTCTCGTTCTTTCATTGACCTCACAATCCACTCAGTTTTTGTGTTTCCTGAAGTCTAGGGCTGTCTCTACTCTGAGAAATTTTACCAGTTCCTTCCAGTGCTGGTCTATCACAGGGGCAGCTCCTGGTGCTAAACTCTAGGAGAATTTCTGCGAAAGGCTAGTTGTAGACAAGGCTGAGAAGCAAAAAAACTTACAGTACAACCCTGATTATCTGATGTCCAGTTAACCAAGCCTATGTTAACTGCAGGTTAGTCACATTCTGCTGACACGGTGTGCCATGATTGTGGTCCAGTTTATCCAAAGGCCTGTTCTTTTGCAGGTATCGGGTGTCTGACGCTTTTTTAAAATATCAGTTTTCCTGCATAACTGTTTGGGTTTGCCTACCACCAACAACTTTTAACTTGACATGACAGTAAAAATGGAAACGTCATTTAGAAACATTGTCCCTTACTCCGTCAATTTTCCAGGAAACGTAAGGGCTTTTTAATGTGTTATCTGGATTCATTGGCCCTTTTTTATGTTTACAGTTTTGTCCGCAGAAATATTAACATTGTCAGCTAATGCTGGGGTTTTTGGTTAGCATCCCCAATTAGCTGGCAAGAGATACCATAACACATGGTACTCAAATACAGCATTCCACTTTCTAAATAGTTGCAGCATGTCTTCATAACCTTAAATGGAAAGAGTTGTGCTGTTGTTTGATCCTAATGGGACCGCTTGGTGCATTTGGAGCTGCTCCCACATGTGGGCCTCTTCTTCACAGGGAGGGGGAACAATGTGTTTGCTAAAACCCCTTCTGAAGAGTGGAGTTGACACAGTTTGGTTGTGTGGCCATTATGGAGACAGCAGAGCAGTTTTTAAACAGTTACCTGGAGCAGGACCCTCCCCAGTCCAGAGCATGAGTTTTAATGACTCTCTTGACAGAGCTGTCTTAAAATAAGCCTAGGAATACATTCCTTGTCCCTTGTGTATGTAGGGCCTGGTGTGACATACTGGAGGTTGTTACATATATCGTTTACTGCATGAATGGTCCTGCACAAGGGACAGCTGTGTCCCATGGCCAAATGCATGTTTGGGGCTGCTTGGTGGATTTAAAGGAGTTAAGCAGGGAGGACAAGGGAACAGTTTCCCTGGAGTTGGTTCCAGCAGCAGTGCTTGGCCCATCAAAAAAAAGTCTATGCAGCTCATTAGTTGAACTAAGGCAAAAGTTAAACTAAGGCTGGGGATGGAGGTGTGTGTGTGCTCACCCTAGTACCCTAGTCAGGTGGTCAACCAGCAGTTGCCCTAAAGGGAAGCCGGTAAATTTGTATTTGAAATGGAGGGAACAATGAGATGTGGCTTTACTCAGCAAGCTGTGACTTCTGGGTGAATACCTCAGCCCCCTTCCTCTCCCCTTTATAATTGTACTCCCTACCCAGAGCAGTGATTATATTAGAATACTTAATGTTATATAACACTTTAAAATGGATTATTGCTGCAGTAACTGAGGTTAGGCTCCAGCTGCAGTGGGCAGGGATTGGCTGCAATGTATAGCCAGCAACCTGCCTCCCCTGCTCATTAAATTCCCTAATGCATTTGCCTGTTAATTCCCAGGACAGCTGTAACAGTGGGTGTGTATATGGGGAGCAGCTCTCTTTCCCCCATCCCGTGTATCTCGTAAATTAAGTTGCAAGAATTGTTTTAAAGAGACACTGTCAAGTTAAAAATAGTATATTTTAAACAAATTTCTTTACCTATTACAACACCCTAGGTTACTGCAAGAATTTGACAAATCCAACTTTCACTATCCTTGGTGGGTTTGTTTCTGTCTCAGTTTGGACAATAAAAAACAAACTTGTTTCATTTCCAGCTCAATGGTGCTGCAGTATTTGGCTTTCAGACAGTGCAGGCCATAAGTGTATTAGTTTGTAAACTGTTTCCATTGGAATTTAAAAAAACATCAGCATGGAAATATTTCTACTGTTTTAAAATTGTTCTTCTACAAAATCCCATGTTTGAAGTAAGTGTCCCTATAACCTGGTCTCTCACTTCTTATCGAAGTGCAAACACTGACCTTGTTTTCTTCTCTTCAAACAAATACAAAATAGAATGAATTGCTCTCTAATTAGCTTAAGGTTCCCTGGTAACTAAAGCTGACACCCAGCAGCCTGGGTGCAAAGGCCAGGTGCCACACTTTTCAGCTGACAGAAGAGCATTTTCTTAATGGAGCTGGAATTTGATCCCAGGGCCTGACCTTGCTTTGAATGCTGAAACTGACAGTCCTGCACCTAACGAAGCACATAGTGGCTGTGTCCACGAACCCCCACTCACAATAGTGTGGTTAGCCACCAGTCTGAGAGAAATAATCAATTGGAGAAAAACAACAGAAGGGGACCTTAATTTTGTTTAGAGTCCCTCAGAGTTTCTTTCCTGGGAGCGAGGGGTGTGGGGAGAGGGAAAAGATGTGGCTGTAATCAGCAGAAATGGACAATCATTGTCTCTTAGATTTTAAGAGGATAAAACAGCAGCTATTGATAGTGGAGATGGCTTTTCATGGGAGGATCTAATTGTACCCTGCTGGCTGGTAATCTCTGATGCCCTTAGATGCCTTGGCGGTTGCAGAAAACCAACGTGCCACTTTCCTCTGTGGAAACATCCATGCAGACTAGAGACATTAGATCTGATGCAAGCCGGAACAAGCAGAAACAGCTTTTGGGCTGTTTCACCTTCCCAAGCATTCAGTTTACTTTCATATAAAATGAGATCGAATGAGGAGGGAAAAAACCTGTTTGAAAACTTATCTGCTGGACTTCTAAAAGAAAAAAACAACCCTTTTTCTTTCTCTTTACTGAGCAATATGTGGATCATTACCTTCATACCTTTAAAGTCTAAGGGAGACTTGAAGGGGCAGGAATCAATTTCTGGGAAGGGAAGAGAGCTAGAAAGATAAGTGAGATGCTGCACACTCAGAACTCCCATTTTAGTCAGTGAAAGCAAGAACTGCAGAATTCAGCCTTAAAAAACCCTTGCTTATGAGCTCTCCCATAACTTGATAGCATTAAATTGGAGTGAAGAATACAACGTTTCTTGCTGGAATCATAGACCAGGGTTGTCAAAAGGAGACAGTCCCCCTATAGCATTCCCAACATGATGCAGTTTTGTGTTGTCTTACACATGCTGTACCCTGAAATGCTTAACAAGAACATTCAAATGATTTAATTATACATGAAAATTAAAAATAACTAGCACTTGTAAGGAGGTACAAAACATAAAGGGACACTGTCGGGAGAAATTTACAAAACACTGCGTGCAAAAGAAATTCTTCCATGATTTCCTTTCTATTCCAATTGAAAAATGTTTTTTCAAACAAGGATATTCCTCTGCCGTGTTTGCAATCCAACTATTACAGTACCAGGCTAGTGAAACTGACTACA
Source organism: Trachemys scripta elegans (assembly GCF_013100865.1). Lineage (NCBI taxonomy): Eukaryota > Metazoa > Chordata > Testudines > Emydidae > Trachemys > Trachemys scripta. The sequence continues at coordinate 66,996,684 of NC_048301.1, read as the reverse complement.
AATGAAAGTGAACTGGATTGGTCTCTTCTCAGTGCCCAAATTATAGAGTGCAGCGTGAATTAAAAGCAAATTTTAATCATGTCAGTGTTGGGATAATATAAAGGGATTAGTAACAGGTAAGGGAATGTTGGTGGTTTGTGTTTGTTTTTTGTTTTTTAAAAATAAATAAGGGCCTCACTCCACTGCAGGTGGAAGGAGCAGGGTTCTTCAGCGTTCTTCTCCTTTGTAGGACTGCTGCACAATTAGAGCTCTGTGGCTCTGGGAGGGAGGAGAGCCAGAGGATTTCCATCCTTTTAAACCAACAGCAAACTTGCAACATAAATTACGCTCTGTGAGCATCATCTTACGTATTTCCCCTTGGAAGTGAACTCTCTCAGGATTTCCCCATTTAACAATTTGACAACTTTTATGCTTCTGGAGGTGTGACTTGCCCTAACAGCACATGGAGTAATTTGGGAGAGTGAGAAATATTGACATTATTCCAGAAGGAAGTACAAGACTCCCCCAAGAGTGGAGAATTTGGGTTGATTTGAATTGGGATTCAGTGAGCGCAGCAAGTTCTGCTGTAGGACATAAGCTGGGCTGGGAGATCATTGCTGTGAGTACAGAAGACAGAGCACCTAGGGGTGAGCGAGTGAGTAGGAGCTGTTATTAAAAGCTCCAGCAAGCCCTGTAGGTGTCTCAGACTATTGGGTGCAAATGCGTATAATGTGAGCCCATAAGGAAGGGTTCACTGTGCCTAGATGATCAGATACTAAAAACCAGTGATTCCGCCATGTAAAAATGTGGAGACGCAGCAAGATAGAAATGTTCAGATTTCCTTGCTGATCTGTTTACAACATGTCATGTTAGATAATTTGAAAAATTAGTTTATTTTTGGACAGCAATTGTTTTATTAATATTCTTCACTTCACCCAGCCTGGACAGCAGAACTAGTATAATCTGTTTCACTTTCTGGTTCTCAGACACTAGCATAGTAAATTTCATCCTGCAAAGAAGGAACTGCCAATTAAATTTGATGAAAACATTTGTTCTCAGAAACTTGTAGTTAAGAAGTTTCAGTTCTCTCTGTAAGAGGCCTTGGAAGCATAGAGAGGCTGCCTAAGCCTGGCTTCATTTGAGGGAGTGTTTTTATATTGGAAGTGAATCTTCTGCCAACATTTCAGAACCTTGTGAAAAAAACAAAACAAACCCCAAGAATGATTGTTCTGCTCTCACCCCTCCCAGGACAAAGCATGCAAGTCTCCCAGACCTCTCTTCAGAGAGCTCTGTCCTACATACTGCTTCTAACTTGGCCTTCTGGATAACTTTAAGAGGTTACATGTGGTTGCACCAGAGTGGATGTGTCTGAATTAAATTGATGCACTTCTATTTTAACATATGCTTTTTGCTTCTATCCCAGGGTGAGCCAAGGAGAGGGGCAATCTAATTCTGCTGAAAAGTAATGCTTTATTTTTGATTCTCAACTTTACATAAGAGTTCAAACCAAACACAAAGCTGAACTGTCTGTGGAGCAGACACTGTGTGATGCATTGGGCACACTGCAGGTAGTTACAGATAGGGAAGCTTGGTTGCCTTCAATGCATTAATTTGTTTTCTGGTTTTTATCTGAGTTACACCACTATGGAATTGTTTGCGGAATGGTACTCCTAGATGTGGGATTTTAAAACAAATGAAACGTAATTGTGCAGGATGTCACTCAATCAGTTTTATTTTTGCTTTATTTTATATATATTTTCTGGTCTCCTGTACATTGCAGTGGGTGTGAAGATAGTGTTTTAATATTTGTACAAAGTTTAATTTAATTTTAATTGTTCTATGTATATAACTGCATTTCTAAATTAAAAAAGTTCTTTTGAAGTGAATGTCTAACCTCTTGCGTGTGCTTTTTTTTTTTTTTTTTTTTTAAATGTTATCCTTTGGCCTCATGCTGTTGGGCTGGAGTGGAGAGACCAACCAGCAGGTTATTTGATAATACTCTACACTTCTTTAGCACCTTCCATCTGGGGATGTCAAAGCTTGTTGCAGACAACGAATGAAGCCTTATCGCACCTGGGAGCTAAGGGGGTTCTGTTTCCATATAACATATGAGCAGACTGCACAGTCACCTTTTCCATGCATACAATTAGTAGGGCTCAGTCTTTCCCCTAGGTAATACATAAGGGGTGGAAGGTGAATGGGCAAAGTGACTCTGGTAAGGTGGTGGGTGAAGGAATAGGAGGAAGGAAAATTCCAAGACGGGTGAGGTGTTCATTGGATGGTTGGGCGGACCTGCCAGTGAAACAACTGTTGGTATTGAGTGGATTTGGTTTGGGAGAGATATAATGAAGACTACTGAGCTTGCCTGGTATAAATTAGCTTTAGCCTAAGAACAAGTTGAGATATCTTGATCCCAGTACCGGATTCTCTTAATCTCCTGACAAACTGGATGGGGCCTAGATTTTCTGAGACAAACTCCAGGACCATTTTCTGGCGCAGTTCTTGTATATACCCACCCGCCCCGATCTAGTCCCAGCTGATTTACTAACTTGCTGCATGATCTTGAACAGTGGGTGTCAAACTTTTTTTACCAGCGACCCCTTTCACACAGCAAGCCAATAACCCCCCCCATAAATTAAACACACTTTTTAATATATTTAACACCATTATAAATGTTGGAGGCAAAGAGGGGTTTGGGGTGGAGGCTGACAGCTTGCGACCCCCCCATGTAGTAACCTCACGACCCCCTGGGGGTCCCGACCCCCAGCTCGAGAACCCTGATCTTGAACAAGGCACTTTGCTTCCCTCTGCTATTAATTGCTGTAGCATCATATGTGTTCATGCAATTAACAACTGCGTAGGAACACGGCTAGGAGCCTAGTGAGCTTCTATGTCCTAAATTAGCAGATCAGACCCCATTAAAAACTGTGGTACAAGAGCAGGCAGCAGTGACAAACCAGCAATGGAGGGAAGACGCTTGATGTGATTGGCTGCCTTTTCCAAGATACAGAGGGCAACACGAAAGGCCCTAATCCACGAATGGGGAAAAGAGAAAAGGGGAGATGGGCAAAGCGCTGTGCGTGAAGTAGGACTGGAAGAAAACCAGGTGAGATGTAAGCAGGTTGGAGCAGGTCAGAGTTTGGGGGATGAGGTGCTTGCACATGGCGTAAGGGGACAAGAAGTACTTGAGGGTGGTGGGGTGTTTCGAGTGGCAGCAGAGTGGTTTATTTTAAAGTTGTTTCTCTAGTGCCTAGCAGGGGAACTAGACCCTCTAGGCACTACTGGAGTGCAAAGAGCAGTAATTGCTGCAAGGTTTCGATAGACTGGAGTGGAGAGAGTTGAGAGGAGGGGGTTACAATAAACAAGAAGAAAGACGAAGGGTTAGCAGTTGGGATGGAGGAAAGGGAGGATGTTAGCACCAACGTAGGAAGAGAGGATTTGGAGGAGAACGATAAAGAAAAGCAGAAGGAACGACAAGGTTGCAAATCTCAGGGTCATGGACAACGGTGGGTTTGGTAGTGAGAAGCAGGAGGGACGAGAGAATTTCTGGAGGAAAGGTAAGCTCATCTGCTGAGATCCTGAATTGGAGATAGCAGTGGGACAACAGGAGGAGGTATTGGAGAGGCATTCTGAAACGAGGCAGAATACTAGGGGATATGCAGATCTGAGTCCCAGAGTAAGGACTGGGGTGTGACACCCTGTCTTAGGGCATGTTGCCCCTTTAAGACAGGTTGCAGGACCAGCTCTGCCCTGTTCTGGGTAGAAACTAAACTAAGAACAGATGGATTCTGGGACTTGTGGCCCAGAAGGCCCATGAGAGTTGGAGACCATCCAGGAATGCTGGGAAGGAAGCCAGCTGTATATAAGCTCTCTGCCTGCAGTCCAGGCATTTGGGGAAGGAATGGTCTCTCCATCTTGACCTGCACTGAGAGACAGCTAGAGAATGGAAGGCTGGAAAGGGAGTCATTTTGAAACTGTTGGCATGGGGAGCCCCTGAACAGGGTGACTTGAACAACTGGTGCAGGCAATTGCTGCTTCCTTCAGGGCCACAACTTCAGCACAGGGGGGAGAGAAGCTCTTCTCCACTCCCCTGGACTGAGAAACCAAAAGCCTATGGACCTTCCAGAGACTGGAGTTTTGTGGGCTCCTCTTCCACATGTTTGTCCTTGAAATTTTGTTACCCAAGAGAGGGAGGAGTTTCTGGTTTAGCTGAAGGGGCTACCAGCAAGGGGAAATTGAGGCAGTGAGCACAGTCTCATGGTAATCCAGGTAAGACTCCTTCACAGGTGCTTGGCTGAACTTCCCTGAAATCTCCAAAATGATTCAACCATCCCAAACCAAAAAATGAGACTTGAAACCATACCGGATACATACCCAAGCTGAACTTTGCTGGGATACATACCCAAGCTGAACTTTGCTGGGCAGTTGTCTGTCTGGCCAGTGGAGTCTCTGTTGGCCAGAGTAACGTTTGGGATTTCTCAATCCTGCAAATATTAATCAAGTTTCCAGGAATCGCAATCCTTGTCTCAGTAACCTATATTATGGGAGTCTGAGGTCTTGCATCCTTTGATCTATGCTAAAATACAAGACAGACGTGAGGAGGGGGAAAACATTCAGAAACCACAGAGAAATGGAGATCATCAAAGGTTTTGGCTTTGTGACATTCCCCAGGGTACAATCTGGACTGTTGAACAGCTGTATCTCCTTAACGCTCTAGTCTGGGGGGTGCCTTTTATGCTGCTTTGCTGTCAGAACAGCCATTCTTGGCCTGCTCACGCAGCCTTCAACATGCAAATTCACTCCCAGATAAATACATGAGCACTCTGACCAGCCACTCATGAATTACATACAGGGTGACACCTGCAAATTCCTAGTCCCAGTCTTGTCCCCCCAAAATATGCATCTTGTACTGCTCAGTTTTGAACAGTACAAGCTCATACAGTCCATTTCATCAAAGGAAAATGATAATGCACTGACTTTGTTATCCCAAATGGAGTTTCCCACACACTCTAATCCAAACACACTGGCTAAAATAAAATAATAATGTAAGTTTATTCACTACAAAGAGAGTTTTTAAGTGATGCATAAAACTCAGGATTGGTTACAAAAGAAAATAAGAGTAAAACGCAAGCTAATATTTTAACAAGCTACGTGAACGTAAAAGCAAGAGGTTTGGTCTCAGCACATGCTGTTGTAAATTTCACAAGCTGGGTCTCCTGTCAGCCCGAAACCCCTCCCCCTTAGTTGAGCCATTCAGGTATTCATTGATGTCATGAGCAGGAGATGGGAGGAGGAAAGAGGAGTGAAGTCAAGTGTTTTCCTCCCCTCTTTATAATTCAATTTCTTGTGCTAGAAACATACTTGCTGAGTCATGGTGACACACAGTCCATTGTGGATGTGAGGGTTGAACCGTCCCTGTGATGAAATGTAAATATTTTTGTTTACACCTTCCCGTTGCTGGAGAATGGCCGCTTAAGTGGTGATAGCTCTTTAATACCTGGCTGTGGTGCTACTGTGTCTTTGTCTTTGAAAAACTGGTTTGGGCCTGTTTGTCTTAACCTTGGAGCATGTTATAATGACACACAGTGTATAATCTTATAACTTCACATGCAATGTTGATACACACATTTTACCAGGGCAATAATGTTCAGCGGATTACGATATTTCAATGATCCCTCACAAGACATACTTTGTAAAAGTGGTGAACAAAATGGTATAGCTTATCACAGGTTTCAGTTCCCAAACTTATCTAGCCTGTTGTGGTGGTGCCTTAGGAAAGCTCTATAACCTGCTTATCTTCTCTCCTGTCAATGGGATCCTATTTTCAGAGGGCCATTGGGGTAATTTGTTGCTTTGTACTGACATGGTGGGATGTGGTAACTTTTCTGCTGGGTCTTTGAGCGTGAGGAATTTCCGAGTATGGGGGATTGTTGGCTATATTAGCAGTTATTGTGGGAGGGTTTCACGTGGGCTAATATGTCAGACTCATGGTGCATACTTAAATGCATACTCCAGGGTGCCTTTTTTTTAAAGAAAGCTAATCAGTAGCACAACATTCAGGGGAAGAAGATAGGGATTATTTTAGCCAGACCATCTTGTTCAATCCAGACACTAAGACTTTTTCATAATTTTCTATAGAGTGATAACTTTTGTCATGGATTTTTCTGCATCCCAAATTCCAGCATAGGAAAAAGGGTTAAGTGGGAAGAAGCGGTGACATCTCTGCTTATTTACCACAATGCATTTTCCATTCATCCTCAAACATAACTTCCGGACACCACATTGATGCTGTAACACTTGATGTTCTGACATGGAGGATCCTTCCCCCAGTCCCACGGCATCTGTGGGCTTTCCTGTGTCAGACAGGCGGGTGGGATTGATGCCTTCTGGGAACAGGTTTTTATAGCCCTGTGTTTTGCACTGGGCTATGGCTGCTTGCTGCTGGCAGCAGCTCTTGCAGCCAGAAATATGTATCATTTATTCTGCAGCTTTTATCTGCTAAATGTATTGGAAACAATTTGTCATTTTGGGTTTGTGCCTGTAGCAAGTGAGAGCCATGTGCAGAAAAGCTTGACTAAGCTGGGCTGCAGCAGGGAGGGAAAAGTCTGCAGTACTAGGCACTTCAAGAGCCAATGCTCAAAGGAGGAGTCCAGTTTGCAGAAGCAGCCAGACAGAAATGCCCCTGCCATGCAACTGGTTTGAGGAAACTCGCTCAAAAGAGGGAACAGACATACGCAAACAAGACACCCTCCTAAGTTCACCCAGCGTTAAGCCAGGCATTTCAATGTACTGCCCAAACCGTGGGGAGGACGTTCTGGTGTGTGTGGATTATCCATGAATACAAAACCACCAGTACATCAACTCCATCGTAACAGTGCGTGAATCCTGTAACAAGTCCACATGAGCACCAGCTTTGCTGAGCGCAGCAACCCCATTGTGCCTTCCAATAGGATTCCAGCTCCCTCCCACCAGTTTGCCCTCCAATAGGTCACAGTTTTCCCACTCCTTGGCATCTCTTGTGAATCCTTAATTCCCTTGCAGCTTCTGACCCACCTTTGGGGCTTCCCCAGGGTATGAAAACAACCCCCACCCCCATACTGGTATGTTAATTGGGGCTTATGGTTTTGTGTTAGAGGGCATTGAGCACAGGGCTTGCTTTATGTTAGGAAGAGTGTCTGTTAATGGAAACCTTCCAGGGCAATGCCCTGGGGAGCAGCAGAAGGGATTATCACTAGAGCATGGTGGTGGCGGCTCTATCACTAGAAGGCTATTGTATGCAGCAAAATGTGCTGTCACACATTAATGCGGTCTCTCTCTGCCCGGGGCACCATGCAGGACTCTTCAACTCTGTCCCGCTTCATTCTGGAACAACAGTGACTAGCTCAAGCCATGTTCCTGAGGTTTCAAAAGCCCAAGCCTGACAACACGCCATGAGCCCAAAGAGAGGACAGTGGAGCTGAAGAGCCCAGACAACATCACCGTCTACACAGGAGCCCAGCACAGGGCCCCAGGGCATGAAAGACCAGGCCTTCAGCCACTCTGACAGGTCACCGGAGCCTGGGCCATGAAGAGCCCAGGCTGTCCATCATCACAAAGCACAGGATCCTCGGAGTTGCAGGCCTGAAGCTGCATTCACAACAAAATCCAGGATCTAAGGGCACAGGTTCCCTCCATCATGGCAATGTGGCACAAAGACTCATGGTTTCCTAGTACTCCCCTGTCTGTACCAATCTGTTGCCGCTTGTCTTCTACGTAGATCATAAGCGCTTTGGGGCATGGACTGTCTTGTTCTATGTTCGTACAGCGCGGTTCCCAGGGCTGGCATTCCATCCAGTGTGAAAAGCCTTAACCCCCCTCAAGTTCTCTCCCGCCCTCCCCTGCTGACCCTGTTACGCCGCCTGGTAATCTCTCATGAACGCTCCCTGGTGGTGGGACGAGGGCCACTGCTGGCACAGTGCAGAGTGGCCAGGCCAAGCAGGATGGTGAAGGGGAAGCTCACCAGCCTGCTCTGTTCTTCTCAGCCCTGCTTGGCAAGCTGTGTTTCCATGGCAACTGGGAGGACAAGGTTCCCAGCTCATAAATCTGAAGTGACTGTGTGGGTGACCTGCCTGGTGTGAGAGACATGCTCTTGCTGCCCCTGAGCTGGCCGATGGGAGCCGGGGTGACCATGCAAAGGGAGGGCGCCACGCTGCATAGGCCGTAAATCCAGAGGCCCTGAATGAGGGCAGGTCATTTTGGGCAACTATTCAAGCAGCTGCCTGAGAGCCAGGCAGAGCTTGTGCTGGACGAGTGAATCGCCAGCCAGCTGGAAGTGACATGCGAAGGGCAATGGGGCAGTCTCACAGCACCAGCAGGTGAGGAGCCTTGGGAGCAGGTTATGGCTGTGAGGAGGACATGGTGCAAATTGGCGCAGAGCAGTCACTTCATGGGTCACTGGGAGAGGAAGCTCTGCAGCAAAGGAGCTCTCGGCAGCGTTTCACCCGCTGCTGTCACTAACTCTATATGCTGTAATTGGGGTTATATACCTATAACACTTCCATTGGAGTCAGTTACCTGTAAATGCACCTTTAGTGTCAGTGTGGGACAGCAAAGGGCTCCAAAAGAAGGATGTGGGGCAAAGGTAAAGGACTGGGTATAATGGGCTGGTTTTCAATGCTTGACTTTCTTTCATGTGTAAATTGCAGTCTGTGAAACTGACTGCATAGCAGGAGCTGGGCTGAGGAGAAGCCAGGGGTTCCAGCAGAGGTGCTCAGTCATGCACAGCCGGCTTTTCCAGTTCCCCTCTGTGTGCTTCTTAATCAGGCCGCACACATGGGCTGGGCCTGAAAGGCAGCTCTTCCCTTAAAGGAGCTCAGCTCCCTGCCTATTTTTAGAGCCGTTTGTTTGTGTAAAGTCTTAAGGAAATAATACAGGTAAACCTAATCAGAGGTCAGACATGAATGCTCCATGCTCAGGGAAACAAACCTCTGATTTTACAGCCCTCTCAGACAGTGGGAGTTTGGTTACTCAGCGTTTGCCTGTCCTAACTAACAACTTGACATGGACCAGAACCAGGACACTTGAATTTGGGAGATGAGAATAAAAGGGGATAGGGGTGGGGGTGGTTTTCAGTTCTAATTCCTAGAGCTCATCCTGTCCCTGTGGTTTGGGTTTTGTTTTGGTTCTCAAACTGGAGGAATGCACATCTCTGCTGTGGTTCTGGTGTGACAGCAGTCTTGCAAAAAAAAAAAAAATTCAGGGAAGGTCAATGGAGCCTCAGGAAGAGCTGGCGCCTCTAGAGAGCCATCAGGAGAACTGAACCAAACAGCCTGGATCTTCCCACTTGCAGCATTTTGGTAGCAAAATTAAGAGTTTCCCAAAATGGTATAAAATGTAATAATTGCTGAATGTGGGCATCTGGGCAGTGCCAACACTTGGTGCTAGGACACCAGTATGAATTTTCCCCGCTCCCACTTCAATAAGGATCAAAAGGTCTCATCACTTGTTGACTAGTTGGGGTGTGAGTTTATCATCACAGTCCTGGTTCCGATGGCCTGGGGTTTACCATACAAAACCCACCACCACAGTTGTCCCCCTTGCTGGCAGTCTTGGCAGAGAGGCCAAGGACTGAATGGGCCACAGTGACTGAACCAAATTCTCCCTTTCTCACGTAGACCTTGTCTGCCCTCCCCCTACCACGGTTTACCACCTCTTTTGTGCATTGAGAGTCATTTTATGGTGGGGATCTTCATTTGCTTTTGAAGAGGCAAATCAGTCAAATCTCACCAATCATAGTTGGAAAAATTATGTTCAGATCATGATGCATTACCCCCAGCCATGGTGCACTGTGAGGGGAATGCCAGTATCTGTCGGGATGTTATCCCACTGGATAATATTGAAGGGCAGGGTTACCTCACCTCTAGTGCTAATAATTTATCTTTGTTTTGCATTTATGATAATTAAAAACTATCACAATAAAAATTTTGATGACTGCAGACAGATCAGCTTCCCCACCACTGTCCTGTGCCTTGGCCACGTCTGCTGTGCTCAACCATGCCCTGGGAAGGGCACCAGGAGGACAAGCAGATTGCAGTAAAGTGCTCATGATAGGGTTAACTGGGCTACCCAGCATAAGATGGGATTGATCCATGCTCCACTTCTCCCTTACTACATGTTTAATCAGTGGAAGTTTTCCTGTTGTGATGCAGTTAAAGCAAGTAGTGAGTTATCAGCCTGCAGTCCAGTGCATAGACTTATTTTTGTTGCACTGAGCAGTCCTCTTACAAAAACGATAGTTCAATTTCCAGATCTATTTGGTCTTTGGCCTCTTTGCTGAGACACACCCACACCCTCCTCCTCAGCTTATTCATTTCCAGATGTTAACTATTGACCTGGGGTGTGTTAACTGTTGGACTGGTGACCGAGAGGTAAATGGTTCTAGCTCATTACCACTCACTTAAATCACCTACTCCTCCTTATCATGCATAATAAATCCAGACCTGAAGGTATATTATCTATTACTACTGTACCGTGAGATGATTACTGAAAATATCTGATCACTGAATGCCTAATTATATTAGCCAAAATGTCTTGTGAAACATGACTCATTAGCCCAAAGGCTTAGGCATCACCATCTATGCTATTCAAGGGAAGGTGGAAGGGCTAGCAAATGTGAAAAAGCAGGGGGTGGAGGCAGCCTAGAGAAGGGTAGATTATTAACCAGAATGTACTTCCTTGGAAATCAGTGCAGGAAAGTTAAAAGCAGGCTGCATAGGACACACTATTACTGAAGAGCAGTGTTACTGGAAGGACTTTACTTCACTGCCATTCTGAATTAAAGTCATTAAGCCATTCTAATCAGGACCAGGAGTTACCAGCAGATGTTTCTGAGGTCTCCCCAACTTTAATGATGCTAGTAGTCCCCCATTTAGTGATTCTATTTATACTGTGTTGGTTAAGAATAGAAAATCCTCTGACAGAGAAGCCACTGTGATTGAATAGCACCATCTCGTGTTCAAAAGGAATGTTGTCTACAGAAAGTGAAGAATGGGAGGGATTTGTGTACAATTTTGATTGGCAAGTCAGGTTACCAATGATAAGTTCATTTCACAGCTCAGCAGAACAAGAGTTTGGGAGGCCAAAGTGTAGCTTAGGCAAAAGCATAGCCCACAGAGTAATACAGAACACAACAGTCATGTCCCAGTCTCATTTTAAGTGTGGAGATGGGGTCAATGGAGCTACCAGAACCAGTTTCAGCCTGAAATCCTTAATGTTCACCTAAACTGAAGCAGTGCAAGCTGGCACCGGCAGCCTTGTAGGTCTTGTCTCAGTATTATTAAAGATGAGGGTGGCTGCAAACTGCTCCGCAGGTGAATTTTAGGTAAATTAAGTGCAGCTCCTCTTGGTAAATGGCTGTGGTGGTTTTATGGGGGCAGTGTTTGGGCATCCCTGCTTTTAAGGTTCTGAGATGACCTTGCCCCAAATGGGCTGCACGGGATTATCAATGGCTGGCTGTAAAACAAAACAAAAAAATCTGCTTTGTATGAGAGAACAGATGCAGGAGAGGGACCTAGGTTGCAGCACAGAGCTGTCATCCGCGCACACAGCTGATCTGGTGGCTTTATCATAGAGATTTGTCAGACATTACAGGAAATGGGGAACAGTGTAACAACACCATGACTTCAGATGACTAGATTATTAGATAAACCATACCCAAGTGGAGAGCTGAGGCAAGAACCCTGTGTCTGCAGTTCCTTAGCCTCCGCCTCAACCACGTAATCTAATGAAAAACGTACCTAGTGTTCTTTCACCTGTACGTCTCAAAGAGGAGTCCGCATTAGCCCCATTAAACTTGGTCTAATAAAGTATAAAGATTTGAAGTCATCTGTATCAAAGCCCCAGTGGCTGAGATATGGGTTACACAGGTCAGAGCTCTGTTCCCAGTAGTGCCACAAATTTCACCTTTGCAAATTGCTTAAACACTGTGTTAATCGATTAAAAATGAAACTATGCAAAATCTCCCCTAGACGAAGAAGGCTTTTTGGCAGGGACTGAAGGAGAAATTGTTTGAATACTAAACCAAAGTAACAGACAAATTAAAAAAAAAAAAAAAGTTCTTCTATTCCTGACATTGAAAACTGCCTCTCACAAAACCTAATGACAAAAATTATCTAGTTTTATATGTTGTCATGTAATGTTTGGGGATTTTTTTTGGTTGGGCAGATCAAGGGGTACAACAAAATGTTAGACACTCCAAAAATCAGCCTTTCAATATCAAAAAGAATGTATTAAATATAATCAAAATTTCTGGAAAACAACTTTAACTCTGCTCCCATGGGAAGGGGAAAATGTGATAGAAGGAGGAAGTGATAGAAGTGTGGCATCTCTATGGGAGCAGAATTAAGATTCTAATGTTAATGAGCCGTACAAAGCAGGCACAAGGAGAGCTGAGAATCTGGCTGTGTGTTCCAAATACATTGTTGGCATAACACACTACACAAGTGTTGAAAAGGGGTAAAGGGAACCAAAGACCTTATGTCTATCAAAAACAGATACTTCAAGCATTTGCCCAAAATAGGGCTTCACATGAGCTGTCTAGCCTAAACATTCTTAACATTAAAGGGCAAAACAATAGAAGACAGTTGGCAGTTTTTCAATGAGACATTATTAAGGGCACAAGAGCAAACTATCCCACTGTGTAGGAAAGATAGGAAGTATGGCAAGAGGTCACCTTGGCTTAAAAATCAAAAAAGAGTCCTACAAAAAGTGGAAACTAGGTCAAATTACAAAGGATGAATATAAACAAATAACACAGGTATGTAGGGACAAAATTAGAAAGGCCAAGGCACAAAATGAGATCAAACTAACTGGAGACATAAAAGGGTAACAAGAAAACATTCTACAACTATATTAGAAGCAAGAGGAAGACCAAGGACAGGGTAGAATGGGAGGCGGGGGTGGGGGTGAAGGGGGAAATAATAACAGAAAATGTGGAAATGGCAGAGGTGCTTAATGATTTTTTTGTTTCAGTTTTCACCAAGAAGGTTGATGGTGATTGGACATCTAATGCAGTGAATGCCAGTGAAAATGAGGTAGGATCAGAAGAGGCTAAAATAGGGAAAGAACAAGTTAAAAATTACTTGAACAAATTAGATGTCTTCAAGTCACCAGGGCCTGATGAAATGCATCCTAGAATACTTAAGGAGCTGACTGAGGAGATATCTGAGCCATTAGCGATTATCTTTGAGAAGTCATGGAAGACGGGAGAGATTCCAGAAGCCTGGAAAAGGGCAAATATAGTTCCTATCTATAAAAAGGGAAATACGGACAACCCAGGGAATTACAGACCAGGCTGTACCCAGAAAGATAATGGAACAAATAATTAAGCAATCAATTTGCAAACATCTAGAAGATAAGGCGATAAGTAACAGTCAGCATGGATTTGTCAAAAACAAATCATGTCAAACCAACCTGATAGTTTTCTTTGACAGGGTAACAAGCCTTGTGGATAGGGGGAAGTGGTAGATGTGGTATGATTTTGATTTTAGTAAGGCTTTTGATACTGTCCCGCATGGCTTTACCATAAATAAAGTAGGGAAATGCAACCTAGCTGGAGCTACTATAAGGTGGGGGCAAAACTAGTTGGAAAACCGTTCCTGGAGAGTATTTATCAGTGGCTCACAGTCAGGCTGGAAAGGCATAAGGAGTGGAGTCCTGCAGGGATCAGTTCTGGGTCCGGTTCTGTTCAATATCTTCATCAATTATTTAGATAATGGCATACAGAATACACTTATGAAGTTTGTGGACAATACCGAGCTGGGAGGCATTGCAAGTGCTCTGCAGGATAGGATTAACATTCAAAATGATCTGGACAAACTGGAGAAATGGTCTGAAGCAAATAGGAAGAAATTCAATAAGAACAAATGCAAAGTACTCTATTTAGGAAGGAACAATCAGTTGCACACATACCAAATGGGAAATGACTGCCTAGGAAGGAGCACTGCGGAAAGGGATCTGGGGGTCATAGTGGACCACAAGCTAAATATGAGTCAACAGTGTAATGCTGTTGCAAAAAAAGCAAACATCCTTCTGGAATGTATTAGCAGGAGTGTTGTAAGCAAGACACGAGAAGTAATTCTTCCACTCTACACCATGCTGATTAGGCCTTGACTGGAGTATTGTGTCCATTTCTGGGTGCCACATTTCAGGAAGGATGTGGACAAATTGGAGAGAGTCCAGAGAAGAGCGACAAAAATGATTAAAGGTCTAGAAAACATGACCTATAAGGGAAGATTGAAAAAATCTTTTGTTTAGTTTAGTCTGGAAAAGAGAAGACTGAGACAGGACATGATAACATTTTTCAAGTATGTAAAATGTTGTTACAAGGAGGAGGAAGAAACATTTTTTCCCCTTAACCTCTGAGAATAGGACTAGAAGCAATGGGTTTAAATTGCAGCAGGGGAGGTTTAGGTTGGACATCAGGAAAAACTTCCTAACTGTCAGGGTGGTTAAGCACTGGAATAAATTGCCTAGGGAGGTTGTGGAATCTCCATCATTGGAGATTGTTTAAGAGGAGGTTAGACAAACACCTGTCAGGAATGGTCTAGATCAGTGGTTCTTAACCTGGGGTGCATGCACCCCCTGCGGGTGCGAAATGCCCTTTCTGGGGGTGCAAGACATGCCAGATTTTTTTAGAAGGTAAATCATTGAAAACACAAATTAAGCACGGGCATGTAAGTACAACTACTTTGTTTCATCAAACCTATGTATTTATTAATATTATACATTTTTAACGATTACTGTAATATACAAACAAAAAATATATCTAGGGTTAAGGGGTGTGAGAACATATATTTTAGGTTTAAGGGGTGCGAGAACATATTTTGAGAACCAAAGGGGTGCAGGCTGCAGTAAAGGTTAAGAACCACTGGTTTAGATAATTAGTCCTGCCACGAGTGCAGGGGACTGGACTAGATGACCTCACGAGGTCCCTTCCAGTTCTATGATTCTATGTCTACACCTATCCCACAGGGTCCTAGACCCTGAGCTCCATCCTGTGCCCGGAAGCCTACACAGCAATGAAACAATCCCGCAGCTGAGCCCCGCAAGCCCAAGTTGGCTAGCACAGACCAGCCGTGTGTGTCTAGTTCCTGTGTAGACGTACCCTCCATTGCTATTGTGGGGAGATTTTGCAGGTACTAGCAATGGTGGAAGTACAAGAGTAGAGTCATTAGCTGCTAGTATTTTAACCACTGTGACCTCTAACCCAGTTCAAAGAATTTCTAGAAGAGACAACTGTTAAAATATCAGTAGCTATAGGGTAAACTAGATCTCCCATCTTGACCCCTGCTAAGCTCAGTGGAGCTGTAGTGATGATAGCAACAATGGGAAATCCTAAGAAAAGCATCCCATGGAAACAGGACTTGTGAAATCCCTTGGGGCATTTGAGCCAACTCATAAAACTTGTTCATCTGGGTTTGGGGAAGGAGATTCTCAGCAGAGAGCCCTCATCTCTGGAACTTGCTTCCTTGCTCGGTCTGACAAGGAGTTGTCTTAGTATTGCTGACTTTTGCCATGTAGTTGTAGCTGTGTTGGTCTCGGGAATTAGAGAGACAAGATGGGTGAGGTAATATTTTTTTTTTTATTGGATTAACTTCTGTTGGTGAAAGCCCTCTTTGAAGAAGAGCTCTGTGAAGCTGGAAAGCTTGTCTCTCTCACCAACAGAAATTGGTCCAATAAAAGATATTACCTCACCTACCTTGTTACTGACTTTGACAGTTCATCTAGTGCAGGGGCGGGCAAACTTTTTGGCTTGAGGGCCGCATCGGGTTTTGTAAATTGTATGGAGGGCCGGTTAGGAGAGGGGGTCATGGCCCGGCTCCCACCTCCTATCTGCCCCTCCCGGGGACTCCTGCCCCATCCAACCCCCCGTTCCCTGATGGCCCCTCTGGGACCCCTGCCCCATCCGCACACCCCTGACCGCCCCCGGATCCCCGCTGCCCCTTCCAACCCCTCCTCTCATTCCTGATGCCCCCCCCAGGACCCCTGCCCCATCCAACCATCCCTTCTCCCTGTCCCCTGACTGCCTCCTGCCACCCCATCCAACCTCCCCTCTTTCCTGACTGCCCCTGTTCCTCCCCCGACTACCCCGACCCCATCCACCACCCCAAACTCCCCTGCCCTCTATCCAACCCCCCCTGCTCCGTGCCCCCTTACCGCACTGCCTGGA
The DNA here is from genome assembly GCF_013100865.1 of Trachemys scripta elegans. Taxonomy (NCBI): domain Eukaryota; kingdom Metazoa; phylum Chordata; order Testudines; family Emydidae; genus Trachemys; species Trachemys scripta. The sequence goes on along the minus strand of NC_048301.1, from coordinate 66,980,498 downwards.
GCATCGGTGGCTGGGGCTGAGCACCGGGTCAGACAGGGCTCTGCAGCTGCACTGCCCCAGGAGCTCGCAGAGCATTGCGCCGGCAGCGGAGCGAGCGAGCTGAGGCAGCGGGGAAGGGGCCAGGGGCTAGCCTCCCAGGCCAGGAGCTCAGGGGCCAGGCAGGATGGTCCCGCGGGCCAGATGTGGCCCACAGGATGAATTTTGCCCACCTCTGATCTAGTGTATAGTTTGTGTCGGTAACTTACATATGACAATGTGCCCAGTGAATGCCAGAGCTGTGCAATATATAGTGCAAAAATAAATACATTATTTTGCTGCTGTGAGCAATTACCTGTACTGCCCTGTACGGCAGAACCACCCCTGCCCTATTTGTTTTGCCAGACAACTCTGAACCATTCTTTACAAGAAGAAGATATAAACTCATCAGACAGGGACTAGCAAGTCTTTTGGGCAACTTTTGCTACTGCCTCTTAATTTTGAGCAGCCAAAATTCTAATTTTTTTAAGTTTATTTTCAAAAAAATCTATATATCAAGAAAATGTAGCTGTTAGGATCCATAACCCTAAATAACTCTTATGTGTGACCTGCAAAAGATTGTTAAAGAATTGAACTTGTCTTTTTGTTGTTTTGGTTTTTTTGCAGCTTTATTTTGAAGGCATGAAAACATTGTTTTTAAAAATATTTTCTTTCTGCTTATCTTCTACCTTAGAAATATCAGGAAGGTAAGGTCTGCCTTTGTTAGGGTGACCAGATGCCCCAATTTTATAGGGACAGTCCCGATTTTGGGGTCTTTTTCTTATATAGAACAGGAGTACTTGTGGCATCTTAGAGACTAACAAATTTATTTGAGCATAAGCTTTGGTGGGCTACAGCCCACTTCATTGGATGCATGTAGTGGAAAATACAGTAGGAAGATATATATATATATATATATATATATATACACAGAGAACATGAAACAATGGGTGTTACTATACATCCTATAAGGAGAGTGATCAGTTAAGGTGAGCTTTTATCAGCAGGAGAGGAAAAAAACTGTTTGTAGTGGTAATGAAAATGGCCCATTTTTTTCTTCTATAGGTTCCTATTACCCCCCATCCTGTGTCCCGATTTTTCACATTTGCTGTCTGGTCACCCTAGCCCAGGGGTCGGCAACCTTTCAGAAGTGGTGTGCCAAGTCTTCATTTATTCACTCTAATTTAAGGTTTCGCGTGCCAGTAATACATTTTAACCTTTTTAGAAGGTGTCTTTCTATAAGTCTATAATATATAACTGAACTACTGTTGTATGTAAAGTAAATAAGGTTTTTAAAATGTTTAAGAAGCTTCATTTAAAATTAAATTAAAATGCAAAGCCCTCCAGACCGGTGGCCAGGACCCGGGCAGTCTGAGCGCCACTGAAAATCAGCTTGCGTGCCGCCTTCGGCACACATGCCATAGGTTGCCTACCCTTGCCCTAGCCTTTGTGCCTCACAACATGTTAATTGTGAGCTCTTAAAGGAGTAATGTTGCTGAAGCTTTAACAAAAGGACCCTTTACGCATTAGCAATTTAATCTTAATTAGCCATTGAAGTTAAATACATTTAAACAAAACAGAGTCTTAAATAGCTGGATGAAATACATTCCTCTCTCATTAACACAGCTTCCACTCTCTTGGTCCTTATGATGGCCTCATTTCACTTATTCTCCAGTTAGTCTTGCAAGGTAGACCATAGTAAATTTCTTCTCTCTATATATATATCCTCCTGCATACTAGATACCATAGTATCTAGTGCCTTGCAATCACTAATGGATTTTATCCTCACAACACCCAGGTCTCTCGAGTCCCAGTTCAATTATTTAACCACAGTACCATCCTTCCTTCCCCGAATGTAAAAATAAACAGGAAAAATCACCCTCCCAACCCAAATCACTTTCCCCCCCCTTTACAGGCCACCTTTTAAAGAAATGCAGTAATCCTCTAAAATGCTCCAGCTTACTCAAGTTACTACTGTATGTTAAACGATTAATATGGATTCCCATAGTTTTTTTACTAGGGGAAGCTATTCTTCCCCATGTTAAGTAGTGTCCCAGTGCCTAGTGACATAGTACATATTTTTATCTTTATCTTGCAGATGACTGAGGGTAGGGTTCATGAATCTCTAACTAGAGAAGGAGCCCATTTTTACACCTACGTTAGCAGCACAGTACAGACTGGCAGTTTTGTCAGAGCTGCCTGGTAACATGTATTCAAAGTTTTCCCTCAAGAAAAGCAGTCAAAGCTGGTAGGCAGTTTACCTGGAGACACAGATGGTGAGGGTGGGGGTGGGACTGAGGGGGACAATATCCATGTGTGATAAATGAAGGAGGGGTAGCTCCCTTTTATGGACAACCAGCCAGCCAGTTAGCTATAAAATCCCTGTTAGTAGCTGTTCTCTACTTGCTTTATCTGTAAAGGGTTTTAAAATTGGGAAAAAAATTCACCTTTGTCCGTCTATGGTGTTCTCCCGGAGAGCAGAGACAGGGCTGGAACTATGCTGTAAAAAGCTTTGGGCCAAAATCATCAGATCATACCTAGAAACTACTCATTTGACACCCCAGATATGATTGGGTTTATTTCTTTTGTTTCTTTATGGCTCGTGGACTCCCCTGTGCTAACCCCAGATGCTTTTGTTTTGCTTGTAACCTTTAAGCTGGACCTCAAGAGAGCCATCTTGATGCTTACTCCTTGTAGTTGTATTTTTTTTTTAATCTAGCAAAAAGCCTAAGTTCCAAATGTATTTTTTCTTTTTGTTTTTAATAAAATTTACTTTTAAGAACAGGATTGGATTTTTGCGTCCTAAGAGGTTTGTGCATATGTTGTTTAATTAGCTGGTGGCAACAGCTGATTTCCTTTGTTTTCTTTCTCAGCTCTTCCCCGGAGGGTGGGGCGAAAGGGCTTGAGGATACCCCACAGGAAGGAATTCCCAAGTGCGCCTTCCTGGGTTTTCAAAGGGGTTTTGCACTTGGGTGGTGGCAGCATCTACCCATCCAAGGTCAGGAAAAAGCTGTAACCTTGGGAGTTTAATACAAGCCTGGAGTGGCCAGTTAATTTTTAGAATCCTTGCAGGCCCCCACCTTCTGCACTCGAAGTGCCAGAGTGCGGAATCAGCCTTGGTACCATGTATTCAAAGCAAACTAGTATTTATTTTTGTATATAAATAGCGCTGTACTGTTCTTAAATCTAAAATCCAGACAGACTTGGGGAAGATCATAGAATAACATTATCAGAGGCTGGAGATACTCACCCTCCTACACCCCAAACTCCTCATCCCCAGCTCCACCCCAGAGCCCGCACCACTAGCAAGAGCCCTCACCCCCTCCCACACTCCAACCCCAATTTTGTGAGCGTTCATGGCCCGCCATACAATTTCTATTCCCAGATGTGGCTCTCAGGCCAAAAGGTTTGCCCACACCTGGGCACCTGTATCTGCCCTACACTCAAACACGAAGACTATAGAAAGACCACCACATCTATTTCATTTTACAACCTGTTCGCACTTATGCACACGATGCCATCTAACACTATACATTCACTTACCATTCATTAATCCCACAGATCACACTCATCTCCCACCTAATGGCTGACAATCCCCATGGCAACAAAACCCCTGTACCCTGCTACTGATAATACCTATGCACCAGTTCTGAAATAAGGCATACTGAATCTCTCAGGGTACACATGCACCTTTGCTTTGATCACACACTTGGATGTTAGCCCCCCAGATTGCCTTTCATAGCTCTGCCAAGCTGCTTCACAAATCCCTACACCAGTGGTTCTCAAACTGTGGGTCGGGACCCCAAAGTGGGTTGTGACTGTTTTAATGGGGTTCCCAGGGCTGATGTTACACGCTAATGCATTAGATTTGCTGGTCTCAGGGGCAGAGGCTGATGCCCAAGTCCTACCGCCCAAGGCCAAAGCCCGAGCCCCACCCTCTGGGGCCAGGGCCGAAGCCCTCGTTGGCAAAGCTCGGGTTATAGGCCCCCTGCCTGGGGCTGAAGCTCTTGTTCTTTGGTTTTGGCCCCCCTGCCTGGGGTTGTGTGACTCACGCTTTGCCCCCTCCCCTTCCCCCCCCCCGACCCTGGATCATAAGGCTTGGGCAGGCTCAGGCATCTGTTCCCCCTCTTGGGGTCATGTAGTAATTTTTGCTGTCAGAAGGGGGTTGTAGTGCAATGAAGTTTGAGAACCCCTGACACCATTCAGTATAGCTACACCTAATACAGTGAATTCAGCTGGAATGCATGCAAATAATTCCCTGCGGCATTGCCAGCTTCAGGAGGGCAGATTTAGGGTTGCATGGGTATGCACCATAATTCTTCATTTCTTGGTTTTCAGAAGTTTGAGTTTTGCTGACCTCGACATTCTGGAAAGGCACAAGACACCACTGGGTAACCTTAGCTCTACATTAACAAAGTTTTTTATCAGTGAATAGCTTGTTCCTATATATTTACCAAAATAAACATTTCTGATTCTAAACACTTTTATATTGGTATTACTACATCCACATTAAAGGGCTGTATTGTTTTAAATATATCCATTCTAAACCAATGTAGTTATACCAGTCCAAAACTGTGTGTAGACCAACCCTAAGACACAATTCCATGCTGCTCAGACTGTGTAGGAAATTGCATCTTGAATTTTTTTGGAATACAAAACCTTGGGTATTGGAGGTTACAGATAAGACTAGACACCACTCTCTCCCCCAATACGCAAATAATTCTGCTTTGCTAACATTTGTATGGTAACAGTGTTTTGTTAGTCCAACTGGTTTAAAAATGATTCTTGTAATCATAACCACAGTTTAAATACAGTTTGTCTGGGCTGTGTAGCGGAAGCATAATCACTTTAGTACTGTGTTTAATGTTTCTCTAAAATTAGCACACAAAACTACCGACAGTTAAGGTTGTGGCATGACATACTCTATCCACCCAAAACCTTAAAAGCATGGAATTTAGGGCCTATCTACACTTGAAATGCTACAGTGGTGCAGCTGGAGCTACAGTGCTGTACCACCTTAGTATAGACACTACCTACATCAATGAGAGGGGTTCTCCCATGAGTGTAGGTAATCCACCTCCCTGAAAGGTGGTAGCTAGGTCAATGGAAAAATTGTTCCATCAACCTAGCGTTCACTGTCTACATTGGATCTTACGTTGGATTTATGATGTCACTCAGGGGTATGGATTTTTCACACCCCTGAAAGACACAGTTAGGTGGATCTAATTTTCTAGTGTAGACTCTAAGTTGTTAAAGGGAAAGATTTACGCATTCCTTTCCACCTTCACTGCTATTAGACCTTTCAGAGTGGTAGCCGTGTTAGTCTGTATCAGCAAAAAGAACGAGGAGTACTTGTGGCACCTTAGAGACTAACAAATTTATTTGAGTATAAGCATCCGATGAAGTGGGTTTTAGCCCACGAAAGCTTATGCTCAAATAAATTTGTTAGTCTCTAAGGTGCCACAGGTACTCCTCATTCTTTTTACTGTTACACTGTTGATAATGCTGTCCCAACAGTCCCTTTGCTTCCTTCTCTGATACCAAAAAGCATTATGTACCCCCAACTTCATCAAACTTGTAGTCCAACACAAAACCTTAACAGTGGCCTCATATGCTTATCAGCTGTCACACATTCCATGCCTTTGGGAAGTTATTCTCCATTAACGCTGCTGAGGTCACTATTATTATGGATTGGGTTAAACCTCACTGAAATCTGTGTGAATGAGCCTCCACTGAAGACAACTGTCAGAGACAATTAAGGAACCAGGAGGTTGCCAAAGTAGCAGGCACTAAGCAAGGTTGGCTTGTTTTTATGAAGTTGGGTGGTAGTTTTCATGCAGTTGCGGTCGCAGGTTTTTTTCTGCTTGTCTCTGGAGCTGCTCTCTTTTTTCTTAAAGTATGCTCCCTATTAAGGTTTTGCCCTAGACAAGTTTGATTAAGCTCATATTAATTTCTCATTTGATTTCCACCTAGCAGCAAATTTCTCATCAAATTAAAATCTAGAAGTTTAGCTTGGTGCACATTTTCTCTATGATGGCTAAAGTTATAAATGTTCTGTAGAAAAACACTATCAATGTAGATCTAACTTACCAGAAATCCACACAGGGAGTAGCAATGTGGATAAAGGACAAGTGCAGAGGGTTTTAGATTTCTTGCAGAATGAATAAAAAAAAATGAGAAATCAAGTGGAAAAATTGCCAGGATTGATTCTTAAACATTCTTTGTATCAATTCATTTTTCATCAAATATCATGAAAAATTCAAAGAGCGTGGAAAGGTTATATTCTGTTTTAATTTTTGCCATTTCAGTGAGACTTTTAAAACATGAACTTCATTATTGCTGTCACCAGTGGAGGTACACCAATGGTAACAATAGAGGAGTCTAGTACACAGAGGTTATGGAAAAGAGACAAAATATGAATAGAGGAAAACAGGAATGCAGAAAAAAAGGAAATAAAGGTATGGAGAAACTAAGGGTACATCTACACTACAGCGGGGAGTCGATTTAAGATACGCAAATTCAGCTACGTGAATAGCGTAGCTGAATTCGATGTATTGCAGCCGACTTACCCCGTTGTGAGGACGGCGGCAAAATCGACTTCTGCGGCTTTTTGTCGGCGGCGCTTACTACCACCTCCGCTGGTGGAGTTAGAGCGCCGATTCGGGGATCGATTGTCGCGTCCCGTTGGGACGCGATAAATCGATCCCCGAGAGGTCGATTTCTACCCGCCAATTCAGGTGGGTAGTATAGACCGGACCAAAGAAAAGAGAGTAACGTGAAGAGACAGGAAAAAAATGGAGTAATGAAGAAAAAAACACCACTCGTTATTGAAGGGAATTCAAACACATTTCTGCTTCTGTTTCCAGCACCATCAAAAAGCAGTGAGTTCTGCCTAACATGTCCACGGAGTCTTAGTTTTTACTCCTATCTTTCAAGGTTTATCCAAGAGTTAAAGGGCCCATCCCATCATGGCAGTCTCATATTCTAGCTTCTCACATCACCTCAGCAAGAACCTGCTCCCCTCTCTCACAATTATTTCAGTCCAAATTAGAGGAAACAACTAAAGTGCATTATTTTTGTAACTTCCAGATTTCTTCTTGGACCTAGTAGGCCATTTGTTATTATGACTGTAGTCTTCATCTGGAACCAAACTACAAAAAAATAACCCTAGGCCAAATTAATCTCTAAAATCAATGGAGCTAAACCAGGGTTGAAGTTGGCCTATGTCTTTACTTTGTCACTATTTGCTTGGTTCTGAATTAAGGTTAATTATTTAGATCTCTAGTCTATTTTGAATTTAGTGTTTTAATAGGCTGGTGGGCAAGCGCACACTGCTTTTCAATTCCTGCAAGCCTTTGCTCACTCCTGTCGCTGTCCTGAACATGAGATGCTCAACAGAGGTGCAGTTCTTAATTTGTTAGATCAGAAGAAGATGAGATTGCAAGAAGGGTTAACAAAATATTGGGCTATTAGCTTAGCACCTTATTTCAGATTCAGTTATGCTGCTGTGCTAGGAAGCATGATGGAAACAGAGTTGTTTGTATTCCACCGCAGCCCCAAGATGGCTTCCTGGCTGATGCAATGTTTAACCCAGTTTATTCCAGGCTTTATTCTCTCAGGCCAGTTTTTTACAGCCTTTTCTCTCTCGCACAGACAGCTTCAACTTATTGTTGATGTTTGTAAAGGATCTTGCGAATCAAACTCTCTTTTTAAAGAGCTGGCGGGTGCTGACTTTTGTATGCTAGAACAACGCTGGGTTTGATGAGCTGGTCAGCGGCAGATTCAGCACCATGCTGCAATGAACAGACGTTGGTCCAATACAAGATATGACCAGTCCCACCTCGCCCCCCTAATCTCTCTCCTCCGCCGTCAGCGGGGCCAGCCCGTAGGCAGGAAGTTTGGGAGCGGGGAAATGTCGCAAAGGGAGGGCCCAGGGCAGCCTGAAGGTTTTCCCGCCCGCTAGGAAGCTGGAAAGGGGGAGACTTTCGCCTGACTCATGTGCCAAGCGTGCAGGGAAGCCCGGGCCCGCTTTACGGGGGTGCTACCGCGCTGGAATTGCTGGGCCCCCGCAAGCTCCAGGGGCCTCTCCCAGGCCAGCCCGCAGGCTCCTCCAGGCCCTGGAGTTAGTCACTGTGACCCAGCAACTGCCGCGGAACCCGCGCAGGGCCGGCGGTGCACACAAAGAAATGGGGGAACTGGATGTGCGCGGCCCGAGTTGCTCTCCACGGGCCTGTCGGCGCCCCACGGCTGTTCCGGGCCCAGCGCCTCAACCCCCGGACTCACAGGCACGGCCGCTCCGCGCCCGACTCGCGAGACTCAGGGGCCCCCGGACAAGCCCCGCCTACCCGATGACCTAGTTCTCTCTGCCAAGAAGGACGCCACCCCCCTTCGCCTCTCCACCCATGGGGGAGCCGGAGATGGGTCACGTGGTGTCAACGTCACGTGCTAGCAGCCTCCATTTTGTGGCGCAGCTACGCAGCGAACTCGCCAGTCGGGAGCTAGACGCCATAGAGGAAGGATCGAGCAAGTAGGTTACTGATTATCCTACTCGCGCGCCCGTCTGGCCTCGGCACGCACCGCAGGTTGGTGAGGGGCTAGCGGGCCCCGCTACGGAAAGGAGAGTGGGGAGTTGAGACTGGAAAGTGCGTGGAACGCGGGACGGGGAAGCCCCAGGCGGGGAAGAGGCGCTACTGGGGAAGGCAGTCTCCGGTCTGGGGGAGTGAAGTGAGGGGGAGGGCATGGTGCTGCTGTCGCGTCCTCGCTGGTGTTTAATTCCCACTGCCGGGAGGTGGGTGCCAGTCTCAGGGCGGGGATACTAATCGTTGCTGTTCTTTTTGGGCGCGGTTTGGGCGGCCATTTTGTGGAATGGAAATGGCGGCGTCTACTGCTTTCTTCTCCAACTCCGGAGCTGTGCGCGCATGCGCGGGTCGCTGAGCTCGCAGAAAAGTCACCAGGGGGTGGGGCGGGAGCGCGCCTGGCTCGTTCCGATTGGTGTAGGGGAGGAGTGGTGTCTTACTTGGCTCTTTCCCATTGGGGCTGAGCGGGAGGGGCGGGGCTGGCTGGTCGGATGTTCTCGGACTTTCTAGACTGCGGCACAGGGCTGGCCTCTGGGGCTGCGCAGTGAGGGTGGGGTGGGCGTTGCGGCTCTTGAGGCGGGGCGCGGCGGGGGGGAGGCGGACAAAAGCTGACTGAGGTGGGGGTCATCGGGTGCCTGATCCCCGCACCCGCTGCAGTTCTCCCTTGGCGCGGCTAACGGTCTCTTTCTTTCTCTTACAGCTGATTTAATCTGACTAACGACACCATGAGCGGCTGCCGCGTATTCATCGGGAGGTTGAACCCTGCAGCCAGGGAGAAGGACGTGGAGAGATTCTTCAAGGGATACGGACGCATCCGGGACATAGATCTGAAAAGGGGCTTCGGATTTGTGGTAAGAACTGTTGCAGCAAAACTTCTCTCCCTGCAGAGGCTGCTTGTGCCTTCAGCCGCTTGTAATAATGTCTCTGAAATGCACTGGATCTACCTGGTAGGAGAGAGTGAAATAGGCAGATTCATTGTTTGGATAAGGAGTGACCTAATTTAAGTCTGTTTGCTTTCCAGCAAGTAGTAGAAGCATATTTCTAGTCCAATAAAACATGTAATTTTTGCCGCCGGGGGGAGGGTCCCCCCCTTTTTTTTAATTGGGATGGCTGGAAGTTGGGATATGGGTAACAGATTTTGCTTGTCTGTGATGAGAGTTTATGGTGCAATACAAATATGCTGGAATGCAGCCTGTAAGCTTCCATTTCCGTTAATTTTTTTGGCCAAAAAGTTAAGATTTTTTTTACTAATAATGCAATGTGTAATCATTTTTTTGCTGTAGTTTGAATACATCTAAAGTACTACGGTGGTTCAGTGAAGATACCACCTATGCCAACTGCAGGGCTTCTGTCAGTGTAGGTAATCCACCTCCCTAAAAGGTGGTGGGTCAGTCAGTCTCCTGTCAACCCAGCCCTGTCTACACTGTGTTTAAAGTTGGTTTGACTGCATGCTCAGAGGTATGGCTATTTCACACCCCTCAGTGGTGTAGTTATACCAGCTTAATTTCCTAGAGTGGGCTAAGGCTTAGTTTCACAAACTGGAGACCTGCTTTTAGTGCTTTCTTTTATAAGGTTGTAGTAGTCTCTTAACAACTAGGCAGATTACATACATTTTTAGTTGAATGTCAGTATCAAAGGTTGTGTTTTCTTATGAAATAGGAATTTGAAGATCCAAGGGATGCAGATGATGCAGTCTATGAACTGGATGGAAAGGAGCTCTGCAGTGAGAGGTAAATGTCTTGATGTTAGTAGCATCCAGTATGCTGCTTCATATGCAGCTTTAAAATAAAGCTAGACAAGTAAATCAAACTGCTAAGCTTCATAAATTCAGTAATACTCTTCATATAAAATATGAACATAAGTTCCCTTGTATTTCTCATTAATGAAAGCACACAAGCTTGTACCAAGGGGTATGCAGGTGAAATGGAGTCATGTTTTCTTTCAGGGTTACAATTGAACATGCACGGGCCCGTTCCAGAGGTGGCAGAGGCAGAGGGCGATACTCTGATCGCTTTAGTAGCCGCCGTCCACGTAATGACAGGAGGTATGTATAGTTGAATAGTCTTAATATATATGGTCCAGTTAAGTGTATCATACCACCATCTGACTGATTTCTCCTCTCCCCACAAGTATTTGGATTGATATAGCAGTGCCAAAGGTAGTTATTACATGAAATAGGCGTGTGTTGTCTTATTTTATAGAAGATTACTTTGCAGCGCTTATTTTAAATCAGAGTTTTTAACCTCAACCTTTTTTCATTGGCCCTGCAAAACTTTGCTCTAGATGAAACCAAATATTTTTCCACACAGAAATGCCCCACCTGTACGAACAGAAAACCGTCTGATAGTAGAGAATCTGTCTTCCCGAGTCAGCTGGCAGGTTTGTTAAAACATAATTGACTACTTTGATTTCATTTAATAGGTATGTAATGTAAAATATACTTTACTAAAAATATTTTAATATATTTAATTGGAAAATTATTATTAATGTAAGCTTAAATAACATAACTAAGGTATTTTCAGAACTAATGTAATATGTAAATACTCAATGTAAATATTTGAGGAAATTTATAAATATATTTATATATTTTTTTTCTTGTTCAAAATCAATTTTAACCACATATTAAACCCTTTATTTGCCAGCCTATCTGTGTCGTTGGCCTTATGACGAGGAGTGCCTGTGGGTTATCCTAATCGTTGTCTTGGTCACTCTTGGTTGGGCCTGGTTGACTTTTCCAGTCAGCTCCTACAATGTAGCAGTTGGCCACCTCTAGATCTGTGTTTGCTGGTCTAGACGTAATCGATGCACTTCCTTAAAGTGCCAGTTTGCAGCGATCCCAGAGAGTTAACGAGATCTGATCCTTAAGTTGAGAGCTGTTCCTCCTGTAACGCTTCCGAATAAGAGGTCGTGGTCGAAAAGAGTTGAAAGATACGAAATTAGGTGGTCGGTCGTTGGAATCCTGATCGCAGTAAAGTGGTCCTTGGTAACTCCACAAGAGTAGAAAATGTCTGCATCCATCAGTAGTCTGCTAATAGGGAGGGCTGTGCGATTTAAAGGCTTCCATCGACTGGGTAGTGTTCTTCAAATGGGTGGCGAAGAGCCAGTCGGGCATATATCATGACGGTATCTTCGATCGCTTAATGCAGTTTGCTGCTTGGCTAGCCTAGGGAAATTTTAATGAAGGTAAAGTAAACTATATTTTTATGACATATGGGGCACAAAATAACTGGTGTATTGTAAACATTCTGTATAAACATAAGGCTTATTCTATTGCAGTCTCTTTTTACACTTCAAAAATATGTAGGTAATATGCACTCAGTTCCATATATAGACTAATACTTTCTTTAATGTTAAAATTATCAGCATTTTGCTTAAAGCAATGTGCTATTTTCATTTATTTCGTGCCCTGATGTAGATAATTCAATAATTCAATTTTGATAGAATACAAGTATGGCAAGTGCCATGTTTGTAATTTATCTAACATCTTCTCTTTCAGTAGTCATGTTCTTACCTTTTTTATATATGTAAACATTAGTTCTGTTTCTTTGAATAACAAATTTGGTCTCGTGTTAGGATCTCAAAGACTTCATGAGGCAAGCTGGGGAAGTAACCTTTGCAGATGCACACAGGCCTAAGCTAAATGAAGGGTAAGTATCTGAAACTTCTCTCAAACTTGTTGAACATTCATTACTAGATTCAGATACTTCTAAATACTGAAGCTAGCGTCAGCACTCTTAATGGGTGCCCACTGTTTGAGTTGAAACATAGCCCTATGGGATTTCAGTAAAAAGGCAAATGAATGCTATTTGAGGGAGGAAATATTAATTCACAGTTCAGTTACTGACATGAATGAGTCAACCAATCTTGTAGCAAAACTTTAAGATCTGTTACATGGGCTAGGTAATTCCTGGCACTTAATGTGAATCATGTTGGTTTTTTCTCCTCTTTTTTTAAAGGGTGGTTGAGTTTGCCTCTTACAGTGACTTAAAGAATGCTATTGAAAAGCTCTCTGGCAAAGAAATCAATGGAAGGAAAATTAAACTAATCGAAGGCAGCAAAAGACACAGGTATGAGTTTTTAAACCTCCAAATGATGCTGAAGTACAGGCTAAAATACAATTTGAAATTTCCTTGTGAACGCTCGTCTCTGCTTGATAAAGCACTCAGAATTTTATATTGATTATTAAGTACTGATATAGTACAATGGCTAACATCGGTTTGTATAACTTCATTAGTAGGTCCAGAAGCAGGTCTCGTTCCCGTAGCAGGAGCTCATCCAGGTCTCGCAGCCGTTCTCGTTCCCGAAGCCGCAAGTCTTACACCAGGTCCAGGAGTAGGAGCCGTAGCAAGTCTCGTTCAGTTAGTAGATCTCCAATGCCTGAGAAGAGCCAGAAACGGGGTTCTTCTAGTAGATCAAAATCTCCAGCATCTGTGGATCGGCAGAGGTCTCGGTCAAGGTCCAGATCTGTTGACAGTGGAAATTGAACTATATAAGTAACTTGCTTGGGGGCCTTTTTTTAAACCATACTTGCTATAACTTGTGGTAAGTATGTGATTTTTCTGTGGGGAAGGGTTTGGATGTGGGGGAGGGACAACTTTGTAGATATGGACCACCGCGGGGTATGAATTAAATGTATTAAATGTCTTTTGATAATCCTTTTCTTGCTCACATTTTTTGTGGATGTCAAGTGTATAGTTTGTGTATTTGGGCAGAGCTCTTTATAACTAAAGCTAATAACTTCAATTTTTTTGTACTCAAAAAAAGAAATCATCTGAACGTTTTAGTTCCCAGTGTATTCAAACATGTGAATGATAATTCAAGATTAGTTTAATGTCTTCAATTAAACTAATAGCTTTAGACCTTTAAGAGCTCTACATATGTGCTGTACATAAAGCTTTATATCAGAGGGTTTTTTGTGCTTCCAACAATTGTTTCAGTTGAGTCAGCTAAATAGATTATGCTGCTCAAGATTGATAATAAAACCTTAATTTTAAAAACTGTCTCATTTTCATTTAAAATGACTCTTCACTCAACACTTGAATCCAAAACATCTATGTTGCTCAGGTCTCCTAATGACACAGCTCATTTAACAAAAGGAATTCATTTTGTCTCATGGGCGGGAGCTTATGGTGGTGATATTGTGTAGCTCCCATGTCTTAGAGTAGAAGTAGAAACAAGCAGGCTCATAATAAGGAAATGTTTTTGTCCTTTGGCTAACTCTTGATAGTGCATATCTTCAAGGAACAGGTGGTCATGAGTAAGCACAATTAAATGGATATGAAGAAAGGAAGTCAAGTGTGACTATAACAATGTTGGGAATCATTAGAATAGGGATAAGACAAAAATATTGCCTCTATATAAATCTAGGGTACGCCAACATCAAATAGTGTGACAAAAGGTTTAGGGAAGATTTCAGGGCTTTTCAATTTTGACAGATGACTATAGGGGGAATGTGACAGGATTATAAAATCGCGACTGGTGTGGAAGTTTGTGGTGGTCCTTATAACACAACCCTTAGGGCTCACCAAATGAGATTAATAGGCAGCAGGTTTAAAACAAAAGGAAGTATTTCTTCATAAACACATTGTGTGGAACTCTGCCAGAAGATGATGTGAAGGCCAAGACTAACGGGGCTCAAAAAGAACTAGATGACTTCCTCTTCGGATAGGTCCCTCAATAGCTATTAGCCAGGATGGGCAGGGATTGTAGCCTCTGTCAGAAGCTGGGAATGGGCAATTGGGTGGATCCACTTGATAACCTCTTCTGCTCATTACCTCTGAGGCACCTGGCATTGGCCACTGTTGGAAGACAGGATACTGGGCTTGATGGGCCTTTAGTCTAAACCAGTATGGCTGTTCTTACAAGCCATCCTGCCTCTTTCATGTCATACGTTGCCTGCGTATACATGGAACCTTATCACTGAAAGCAGTCTGCCTTTTATGTCCAGAGAGGTAGGGGATTGAGAAACTAGTGACGATAAGTTGGGTGTAAAATGGACTTTCTTACCCTTTCAAGCTGCAAAGGTAACAGGAAAAGGCCATTAAGAATGCAAGCTTGAACTTGGTAAGAGGAAACATTTAAAAGGTGGGTACTTGTAGCTACATGTAGTTTATTTCTCTGCATTATTTACATGCCCCAGTAGTTAAAAAGCTAGTAGGAAACAGGAGCAGTTCTTGGGGTAATGGGGCCTTATTTTAGGATAGGGAGATGGAGCTCACTGAGGAATTGAGCGGTATTGATCAGAAAGTGGGAGCCTTTTTCAGAGCACTATAGATTTCATAAAAACAAAGATTGGTGTTAGCTGACATGAAATCTGGGCAATATTTAATTATTTTGGTTAGGGTCTCAGCAGTAGCAGAGCATTTCAGCATGCCCTAGAAAGCTATAGTAACTTAACTGTCAGCCAAGTAGGCTGAGGTCTGCTTTAAACTCAAGTGATTTGTGAATTTTTCTAACAATTACCAGAGTGCCCAATACTAGAAATGATCCATAACTAGCTGCTATCTCTTGGGGTTCAGTCATAATATAGGACATTCTGGGGAAATATGTTCTGGTAAATGGTTGTATGCAACTTGTCCTAACTGCTCAATTGCATGTAATGGAGGCTATATACTACTCACCAGCTCCAGTTGTAGGCTCTGGATCAAAGTTCTGTCATTGCTACCATTGCCATTTTGTGTCTACAGCTCAGCGACAGTTCTAGGTGGTCACAGATTTGTTGCAGTTAAGATTCTGGTCTCTGGAAAAAACAGGACTTGCCTTATGCTTTAAAAGAAGTGATACCTTAAGTACACTTAGTTCTTGTTGCACTGAGTTGCATACTTGGCACTGAAAATGCTGTCCCTTTAAATTATCAATTAAAGTGAGGCAGACTTGTTCTACCTTGTTTTGTTTTTTTGGAGTAGAAGTGTATCCATGTGCAGTTTCTTCCAAGGGTAGTATTACTAATTCAGTGTTGTTGCAAGACTTGCAATATATTGTTGGCTTTAGAGTCTCTTAGCAGGTGTCTAATTTAAAATCTTTATTAAGGCAAACACTCAGCAAGTAGCAGTCAGTTACAAATGGGAAGCTCAGTTGCATGATCTCATATGTTGCTTCCAGCACTAAACAATACAGGTTTAACCTACCGTTGTTACATAAACTTCTCATGCATATGTATTAGTTTCTCATTTCCATGTTAACTTTCTTCCTCTCAGTACAGGTTTAGTGTTAGTTCAAACTGGCCTTCTAGCTTTGTCATTTTTCTTGGTCTTGCAAACATGATTACACTGCAATTTCTTACACATACATAGTTTTGACTTAAGCTTACACTGTTATGTTAACAGAACAGACTCTTAAAATCTACAGCAGGCTTCTGTCAGACCTCTGCTCCTAAAGTATATGTGGTGTTTTATAAGGGTTTTCCTGACTGTTTTTTATGACGCTTATTTCTTCACTAATGTGGTTGCTGTTTAATATGAGTGGAGCTAAAGACCCAGCTGGTTACTGTCAGGCTGCTCCCGGTGAAGACAGTAAATGCTGTTTCTAAGCAGGGCCGGCTCCAGGCACCAGCTTACCAAGCAGGTGCTTGGGGCGGCCACTTCAGAGAGGGGTGGCATGTCCAGCTATTCAGCGGATGGTCCCTCACTCCTGCTCGGAGCAAAGGACCTCCCGTCGAATTGCCGCCGCAGATTGCGATTGCAGCTTTTTTTTTTTTTTTTTGGCTGCTTGGGGCGGCCAAAACCCTGTAGCCAGCCCTGTTTCCAAGGGGCTGAAATCCATTTACCCTCAAGGAAGATGGTGGCTCACCATGAGTCGTCATGTAGGAGCCAAGTAGAGGACAGGAGAATGTGGAGGGAATTGTGCTGCTGAAAAACTGGTCTTTGAAAAAAAACACCACATGATTTTAAGGCAATCCCATGCGCTTTTTGGGGGGGTGGGTCCTGATGATTTTGAATGGTGGGGGTTGGCAGAGTTACAGTGAAATCTTTAAACTCTGCATCCCAGGATATTCTAGCTATTCAAAGGGACATTAACCATATGCAGTTGCTGCATTTCAGAAAGCTTTATCCAGTAGTGTGAGGGATAACGGTCTTTGGAATGCAAGTGAGACAGCCATTGAACAAATGGGTCAGTGGCTAAAGATAACGTACTTCTAAAGAGCTTTACGACCATGATGGGTACCAGCATAATAGAAGTCAGTGGAAAGGCTCGGGTTTACTTCAATGAGGATTGAACCAGGCATTGTGTGCAAAAAGAGTTCTCATCCTTTGCATCACCAAGGACTGTTGGCCTCTTGCAAGGCAGCTAAGACATCTAATTTACATAATGCATCGAAACTATAGCAATTGTAAGTCAAATTTGTGGCTTTATTGAATGGTGGTTTTTTTAATATGCTCAATATCCTTAAATTATTTTACTTTGAGGTACAGTGAACCACTGGTCTGAGCACAGAACTGGGAGCCTGGAGCTTCTGAGTTCTAATGTTGCCTTGTTACTGACTGTGGGGCCTTGTGGCTTAGTTAATGTTGATATGATGCATTCAAAGTGTTCAGTATTATGTTGGATGCTGGCGTGTTCCTACAAAGCAAGGCACTTTGGGACAGGTGGTCTTGCCTTGGGCAGACCAGTCCAGCAGTTAGGGTACTAGCTTGGGATGAGGCAGACCCAGCTTCAGTTTCTTGCTCTGCCACTGATGTGTGATTTTTGGGATAGTCACTTCGCCTCTGTGTGCATCAGTTCCCCGTTTATAAGATGTGGATAATAGCCCTTAAGTGTATGAGGCAGTCAGACACTAGGGTCAGCCTTAGAAGTATCTTAGAAACCTCTCCATGTTAAATTATAGAAACCATAAGGTTGGCTGCAGGTCATGTTTTGGGCTCCAGTGCCTATGGTTTGGGGACCTTACATGTACAAAACTGCTGGGGTGAAGAGTGCCTGTGATTGATAGTAAAGGACTCCTAAACTACATTCGGTCACATTTCATTTGTCGATCCTGTGTTGAGAAAATTCCAGGCTAGCTTTTAGATGTCAATTAGAGAAATTAACTTGAACTTCTGAAAGGCTTTTGCCTCTTGCACAAAACTATGTGCACAGAAAAACAACTCGAATGAATGGGTCTGGCTCCATTAATGGTAGCAACCACTAATAAGCTATGTCATGCTGTTGGTTCCAAGGTCTCTGGCACAGAAACTTGTGGGAAACTCGGAGAGAGCTCACTAGGATGGACTGCACCATTTCTTCATCAGCCAAAATATGAATGTTTTGGAGATGACCAAAAATTGGTTAGTCCAATGAGTCTCAAACTCTAGCCTGTGGCACTTGGTGCCCTTCCTGGAGAACATCCAATGGGAGGGAGGGGACAGTGGGCCTGTGAGAGGATCTGCTCACCCCTTTGTTTTAAAATCAACATTGTTGCACATTTCATGCAAAACTGCTGGAGTTCAGCAAACTGGGTGCAGAAGCTATAACCTGGAGCACTGGTGGGTGTATCTGAGCTGTGGTGCTTCTGTAGTATCCACTTACTTTGCTGGTGTTTCTGTTTCTTGTGCAATATCATCCACAGCTGTATAGATCACTTTTGCTGTATCTAAAGAAGAGGTGGGGGAAAAAGTCATAAGACCACATTGTCCAACCTATATCACTGGAAGGTGATGCTGCAGGAAAGATGAATGGTTGCTGTAATGCAGGGATTCCTATATTGCACTGAGCGATGCTTGGCCCTTTTTAGATCTCAAAGAAGCCCAAGGGCCAGAGCTGTGCAAAATAAAGGTGGCAAGCCCCATCCCCCCCATCCCCCTCCCCCAACCAAAAAAAAAACTGCAGCAATTTTGTTTCAAGTCATTTCATGAACCAGACTTTGATTTGCTAACAGTAAGTGGAAAATGTCACCTTTTTGTATATGTTTCCAGTGCACACTGCTTTTCTATCAGCAAACTAGCTCCATTTACAAAATATGACAAACCACCACTACTGCACTCCAAGGTGCAAATCAACCTCTGCTCTGCCTCCCAAAGTAGGTGGAGCCAGCTGGCTAGGGCAGGGGCAGGACTAAGATGGCTGCTAGATGTTCTGCTTGAGTGGCTCTCCCAAGTAGTCCCTCCCTGTAAGGCTCAATGGGTTTTGAAGCTGTTCCCCAGCTGAACCCCAGAGGGAGAGTTCCAGTGGTACTGTACTGGAAGAGCTGTCCTTATTGCCATGAAACTGGCCTACAGCATTTTTATTTTTACTTTTTTAAATCACAAAGGCATTTGCTGAATTTGCTTACACACTCCAACCAGTCTCCCCTCTCAGCTGCAATGCTTTTCTGCAACCTCACCAAAACGCAATCCACTCATTTGGATTAAGCATTGTTCACTTCCTGTCCTAAACTTGTATATTGGTCCAGAAGAGCACCATCTGGCAGAGAGAAGTGAATTCATGTTCATTAAGAACTTCAATGACGCAATCAACTTATTTTTGTAGGCCACTGTGATGGGGTAAGATGGTCCCATCCTGTGCTAGAAAGGGTTAAAGGCCAGACTTGGACTCAGGTAGCCACACTTGCTGCCTCTACAAAACTAAACTATTCGAGAGATGCAGAGCCAGCGTGCAATGGCTGGCAATTACAACACTGGTAGAGCCTGGCTGAACAGATGATTCCTTTGTTCTGTATCTTTTGAGACTTTGTTTTTGAAAGATTCCTTTTCCTGGAAGGGGCTGGATGCTTTGAGGGCACTTGGCTGGAGGGCTGGCTGATGCTATGGCTGGAATAGGCCATAGTATGTATGGGGGAAACTGAGACAGAGCAATCCTAGGATCATGTTGTGCCAAAAAGGGGTGCACTCGAGTTGCACACTGTCACAGTGACCTGACAGTTGTCAGATGGTAATAAGTATGATGTTACTGGCCAGGGCTGGGTAACAAAATATGAAGGTGAAAAGCTTCTCATACTACAAAGCTTTCACTCTTAGAGCCTCTAATTTCTATTCTCTGCAGAAATTTCACCTAGCATTTACCTTCTAATGACATGACTTATGTAACTTGCATAATGGGGTGATCCTTTCTCACCCCTCACTCAACAACAGGTAGTGATACCCAAGCTGCGTCAGTTGCTGTCTACCTCATATTCCTCTGTTTCAAATGGACTTGATACTCGTCTCCTTTGAGTTGTCAATACAGATTCCCTGCTTTTGGGATGTGCCTGTGCACTGAAGCACAGGACTCTCTGGAAAGCTGTGACTATTGGTGGGTTGCACAGTCAGTACCTCACCCTACTAAACTTTTGATATCAAAAGTTGTGGCCCCTAGTATCCTCAATTCCCTATGCAGTATCATCTGGAGAGGCTATTCTTCACTTCTAGCTGTTTAGTTTTGCTGTGTGCTATTATACAGCAACTGAGTTCCACCCCAGAGAGAGCAGCAGTTCCGTGATGGCGGGGCAGTGATACCAGTGTATGGTTTATACACTACTTTGAGATGAAAAGCCTGTAGGAACCAGAGAGAGGTTTTAGTTATACTACACTTGCCGTTTGGTTTCTTTAGCTTTTCGTGAACCCTGAAGGCCAGTATCAGGAGAAAGCCCTCTCCAAGCTGGAATACCATGTATAGGAAAGGGAAGAAGAAAAGGGGTCCAATGACATCAGGGGCAAAGGCCACTTTGAGGATGGTAGAGTAGAGCTGCACATTCTGGCAACCAGTCTCCATGCAGACTGTCCGCCTGCACCTGTAGAGGAAAGAGTTAAACACAGGCGTGAATTGCAGAACTGCAAACAGAGTGCCCAGCTGTTTATGCGTTTGACCCTGGTAAAAAAACTGCAGTAGGAGCAGTGCTGAGAATTCAAATGAGATGCTTTGTTCAGCACTCCTTTGGGAGTGTGCAACGGTAGGTAGTGACAGAGGTGGGGTGCATGGGCGGAAATCCTGCCTAGTCATGATTGGTGGTCATGAATCGGGGGTTCTCCAGGAGCTGCTGCCACCGCAAGGGGAAAAAAATCTGGTTCAAAAGTGAGGAGAGAGAGAGTTGCCAGGGAAAGGTAAGGGGAGGTTTGTGTGTGTTAGGAGGGTTATCATGGCTGGGTTACCCATGGGCTCAAGGCATGATAAAGGATGATTCAGTTGTGTAGTGAGTCCTAACTTTGAATCTGTGCTGGGGTCTTCAGCTGAATATTGTTATGCCCTTTGTGGTGTGAGGCAGTTATCAAAATAGGAAAAATTGTTTGAGTTTTGTCAGTCCTGTCACACGTACTAACCCTTTTCTCCATCACTTTCTACTTGGGAGTTCTCCTGACTTTTTCTCTTTCATATTTCATTGTCAGCAACTGAGAATTCTGAAATGAACAGGTCTGTAGTGACCAAAAGTCAAACCATTTATCAGCTTGTTCAGAGGCCTGTGTGAAACAACTTGGTGGGTCTTCAGGTGTCCATTTGACAGAATTGCCTCTGCCATTGGTTCCAATTTTGTCAGACCCAAGACGGCCAAAGAATGAGTTGGTCCATGAGACTCTACTCATCTCTCATCCCAGTAAGGATTGAGGCACATGGGCTAGGGACAATACAGAGGCAATGTTCCCTCTAATTTTTTACATCTACGTGCGGAATTAATTTTGTTATGTGCAACAATATGGCAGTGATGTGTGGCGAAGGTGGGGCCAAGGGGTTTGGAGTGTGGGAGAGGTCTCAGGCAGAGGGTTGGAGTGCAGGGGGCGTGTGGGCTCTGGGGTGGGGCTGGGGATGAGGGGTTTGGCGTGCAGGCTGCCCCAGGGCTGCGGCGGGGAGAGAGGACTCCTCCCAGCCCTCTTTTGCTGCAGCAGCCCAGGGCTGGGGGAGAACGCCTCTCCCTGTCTGGGCAACTCCAGGGCCGGGGGAGAGGCATCTCTCCCTGTCTGCATGGCCCTTGATAGCCTGCTGCGCGGCCGCGCAGCTTAGAGGGAACTTGGTATAGGGGTAGCTTGCACCGTCCCTGCCTGTATTCATATGTGTCTTGTAGTTAAACAACAACTGTCAATCTCCAGGGTTGCTGGAGGCTGACAGCTCATGACCCCCCCATGGAATAATATTGTGACCCCCTGAGGGGTCCCAACCCCCAGTTTGAGAACCCCTGTTCTAGGCTGACCGCCAGAAAGGAAGGACGCATCTCATAGGCTCCAGAACGGGAGCAGCTGGAACCCCAGACCATGGAAGCCAGAGGCACTGAGATCTAGGCAGATGCCTGAATACCTGCGGATGCCCAAGGGAGGCTGGAGCTTCTGGAATCTGCACGCTGAGGAACCGGGAGACCTGAAAGATGTTTAGACCGCAGCATCGGGGAATATGGCAGGAAGTAGCCCAGGGGAACTAGACACTGTCAGGGCCCTGGGCTGGGACCCAGTGGAGCCTGGAGGTCCCAGGTCCCCCTAGCCTGGCTGCCACCCACCCTTAGGTGGCTGCCTATTCCCCCAACTGGCCACTAGACCACTCAGCCCTGCTGAGGAGGGCAGCCATTTTGATTCTGGCCATTGGGCCACACAACCCCACTGAGGAGGGGGTTCTATTGACTCTGGCCATTAGGACATATTGCCCTGACATCAGGGACAACTATATTGACTCTGGCTACTAAGCCCTGCCAACAAGAGTGAGCATATTGACTCTGGCCATTGGGCCATACAGCCCTGAGGCTAAGGGCAGGAAGGCAGACTTACTGCGGGGCCATGATGGCCTTGCCCCTCTCCCCAAAGGGGGATGGGGTGTAATTGCCCCGCTACAGAGATGTAGAGGGACCTACCTGTCATTGAGATTGAAAAATGAAGATAGCATGTAGCCAAGCAGGAAACCAATAAAAGGCATCAAGGCAGACGTTCCCAGCAGGGGTGGCGAGAAGATGATCAAAATACTGTTTCCAACACTTGTCACAAACAGAGCGATTATTGGAACAGATGATACAAGCAACACAATCATCCCTGCCTGAAATAAAAGTGGATCAGGAGTTGGGAAAGACACGACAAAAATCCCCATTAAAATTAGCCAAGATGTTTGTAAGTAGCTGTCCCATTGTCTGTTAGAATGATACCTTCCTACTTGTAATAATATAGCACCTTCATCTCAAAGCACTTAAGAGATTCTATTGGAACCCCTTTACTCACAGTTAGAATACAGGCACTGCTGAGACGGAATATGATTGCTGTTTTTTCTAGGCATAAGTAGATGCTGGTGATCTGTCCCAGTCACTTCTGGATGATTGCCACAAAGCCCTAGTTAGTGGCTTTGAGGCTTTCCTCTTGTCCTGTGATGTCAGGCATCTGAGCTCTCCGCACAATAGAACATTTGGGCAAGGCTATGGATTGGTTAGAGAGTGTTGTCCAGTGGTTAGAGCAGGAAACTGGGAGTAAGTACTCTTGGGTCCTGTCCTCAGCTCTTTCACTGGTTTGTGGCATGACCTAGAAGAAGCTACTTAACCCTTCTGTGCTTCAGTTTTCCCATCTGTAAATCAGGGGTACAGATACTAATTACCTCATAGGCAACTAGTGAGATGAAATGTTTGTAAATTGCTTCGAAGCCCTTAGGGAAAGGTGATGACCACAAAATAATGCCATTTCTTACCTTGACGATGAGGCGAGCATACTGTGGCTTCTTCTCATTCAGGAAGATCCCAATTGTGCAGGGAATGAGCATTATGGCCAAGGAGATGACTATTCCCTTGTAAGGTACTTTGCCTTCTAGGTTGCCCTGGTACAGCCCTCTTGAGTAAAGATACAGTAGAAGAGGCATCAGCCCAAGTGCCAGGAGTGTTGAGCATGTGGTCATCACAATGCTGAGATGAAGGGAGAAAGTAATAGCAGTGGAATAAAATTCTTTGTTGGAATATTCTTCTCTTTATCTAACTTGGATACATCCATCCATCTACAATTTCAGCTCACTTTTCCCATTTCTCCCCTTTCCCTCACAGAGGTTTCAGCATTACCAGGCGGTGAAAGGACCTACAGGAATGGAAGTAAGGGAAAACTGAGTAGTTAAAGGACAGTTCTATTTTAGGCTCAAAAAGTAGTCATAAGTATGCATCTTGGTTCATAGAAATTGCCATACTGCATCAGACCTGTGGTCCAGCTAGTCTAGTATCCTATCTCCAGCAGTGGCTGGTACCAGTTGCTTTAAAGGAAAGTGCAAGAAACTGCATAACAGGCAATTATGGAATAACCTGCCCATAGGGAAAATTTCTTCTCAACTCCCATTAGTTAGAAGTTGGTTTTCCCCTGAAACATAAGGGTTTATATCTTCAAAGCTCTTGGGTTGGTTTGTTTCTAAATACTTCCTGTTATAACTCTGGATGTTCTTGTTATCCGTGTACATAAAGTGCAAAAGTTCAGAAGCTATGCAGAGAAATCTAAGTTCAGCTGTCTTTCCCTTGCTGTTGTTTCCACGCTTTAATCTTGGACGAGGGCTATTGGACTGAGGCAATGCTAGTCTAATTTTTTGGGGAGCTTATCTTTTTCTATTTGGGGTAGCCCCTTAAGACTTGCTTGATTTACATGGAACGGCAGGAGGTCTCTTAAGAGTACTAATAACTGGAATAGTGAAGGGGTGAGAAATGTAGGCATTGCCATGCTGGAACAAAACAATGGTCCATTTACGCCAGTATTCTGCCCTCAACAGTGGCTTATGTTGGTCACTTACAAAAACCCAATTATGCACCTGATGATGCAACAGCAGTGATGTAGTGCTAAACCATACAGTGCAGGAGCCCTGCAGAAATTCCCTCAAGTTGGTAATTCTATCACGTGTGTGAGAGTCTCCAAAATCCATTTTGCATGTGATGTCATCGTAAGATAAAGCAGCCATTTTTGAAACCTAAAATGTTACCGGTAAATTTTATCTAATTGAAAATCAGTGCAACGGTAATTGTGAGACTTCACACATTAGTAATAAATACACACATTGTTCTAATATAAAACACGTGTAGCTCAGCTCCTCTATGTCAAACTTTACACTAAGTAGCAAGGCACAGGGAAAGCAATTAGTCAAAGAGCTCATCGGCAGAACATGTAAAATACTCTTTATAAAACATTCTCTGCAAAATTCAAATAAAGTATTTAAGATGCCAGAAGACTATTTTACATTGGTCTTGAATTTTACTCAGATTTCACATCCACTTATGAAATTTATCACATAACTTTTTAGAAGAAAGGTAAGTTGGATCTACTGCATATGATGGTAGCTTGGAAAGAAGTGTGACTCTCAACTTGAAAACTTGGTGTGTTTTAAGGGGATTCAGACTATAATGCTATCTTAAAAATAAACAAAAATACTGAGGAGAGAAGTGCCATCTACTGCCTCTCCTTAATTTGTAGTATTTTTCTGCTTATTCTATGAAGCATTTCACTGTTTTCATAAGACCTTCACAGGATATATTCCCCACTGGTGACTTGCCTCCTGAATTTCTGACCCTCTACTATTATTACTTTTCCTAAGGAGATGAGTTAGAAGCATCATGAAATATTTGACCAGTATTTTGCCATTTGGTGGTCTTGCATGGTCACATGGGAATATCTATGCTGAGTGGATTCTAAATCACGGTGTACAAAAAGGTCTGCTAGAAAGTCTTGTCATTTTGATGAGTTCATTGATAAAGATGCACTATGGGATACTTTGCTTAATAGCAGAGAGCTAACAGGGAGAAATGCCACTTTTCCTTAGTTAATTTCAGCAATTGCTCATAAGCCTCTGGGCCATGTGAATTTATGCTGAATTGGCTGAATTTTCAGAAGGGTCTCAGCCATGGCCAGGAGTCACCATTGTGTTACTCCAGATTAAAGTTGGTGTAACTCTACTTGAACTAAATGAATGGCGTTACACCCCTATAAAAGGGGAGTTAATGCAATGGGGGATCAAGCCCCAAATCTTTATATCTGAACCTACGGTTTTGCCCATGGAGAAACTTGCAACTTTTGAGCACATAGAGCTTTTGCTTTTCTGCATTCACAAATTACGTGACTGGGCACCAAATGTAAACAAGGTGGTCACAAATATGCAGCCCACTCTTGAAAATGTGGTCTCTGTGTCACAGGACCAAACATAAGGATCCATATTGCTACGCAATAAAAATAAAATGCACCACAACAAAAAGCACTATTAAAACAACCAACTAACTAATCAAAAGTCCCATGGTAGACCCTTATTTTATGGCAACCAGTTGAATTTGTTAATGAAAGGCTCAGAGAACAGGGACCACTCCTATTTGGCTTTAATTTATCATTATATTTTCATCATGCTTAGATAGACCTTTGTCTCCCTAATCTATTGATTTAATTACCCAGTCAATTTATAAGTGGTCACAACATCTTCTATTGGGTTGAATTTTGGGTTGAAGAGGTTTAACTCACATCAAGTTCTTTGAAATGTAGCTTGTAGTCCAATACTGGGCTGAGTAACCAGACTGATGAGCATGCCACAGGCAAGCTATTGAAATCAATTCTTCTTATGGCACCAACAAAAGTACACAATTTGTCTTCCTTTGTTGAGTGTTTCTTTCCCCCTAAAGCTATAATCTGTGCAGGTTTCTAATTCCTGGGTCCTAACTGCAAGACCGGTGGAAACTCTCCCTAGTTCTCTGTCTACCCCCACGTTGCTCCTTACCTTCCGTGCTGGCTTGAGCCTCACCCTGGTTTCCTGGGAGGGTGTTATGTCCTCTGCCCACTTCACTCCTCCCTTCAGCCTGGCTCTCTGCTTCCTGCTGGTTCCTAGAGTAGCAGCACCAAGAGTAGCTGCTGTGGGTTCTGGCAGGAGGGCTCAGCAGGCAGAACAGGACCCAGCTGCTGGCTGGGCTCCCTTCCATCCTACTCTGCTCCTCTCCCTCCTTCCTGCTGGTTTGAGGCTTCCCCAGTGCCAAGAGTAGCTGCTCTGGGTTCTGGCAGGAGAGCCCAACCCAGGCATTGGTCACACTCCCAGCCACATGAGGTTGTTTACTGGTGCACGTGTGGGAGCATGGGTGGCTGGGCTAAATTTGAGTGGTGTTTCAACCTGGCACGTCAGCTGACACCACCACTGAAATTTGGCTTGGCTACTGCTCTGGCTGGCATTATGGAGGGGTAGCCAGGTCAAATCTTAGTGGTGGTGTGACCCCAAGTGCTGGAGTGCAGCTCTATTCTAGATTTTAGGTGCTAGAGCGCTGCTCCGGACCAATTGTGACTAAGCAGCATTTAGCACCAGGCTGATAAGTACTCTAAAAATACTTTGGATACAATACCACATTTCTTCCTGCCTGAAGCATTAGAATGGAGAGAGCTAATAAGTTAGACTGTAGACCAGTCTCCCAACTGAAATGGCCTGGCCAGTGACAATGGTGAGGTTGTACTGAGCTCTCCTTACCTCAGGTTCATATCTCCTTTTGATGCCAGACTAAAAATGTTTGAGAGGTTTCCACCTGGACAGCAGCCACAGATGAGCACAGCCAGAGACTCAATAGGTCCCAAATGGAAGAGCTTGCCCAGGGCAAACGCTGTCAGAGGCATTATGCCATACTGAGCCACCACAGCAATGGCCACCCCTTTAGGTTTCCAGAAGTGAGTCTTGATCTTGGAGAGCTGCATGGTGCACCCCAGTGACACCATGACAATGCTGAGGACAGCAATGAGGATTCCAGTCAGTGCTTGGTCAGTGGCCCGTTGGCGAAACGTGAAAGGCAGTGTAAAGTTGGGCAAGGAGGCATTCTCAGTATGCTCTGGGTTCCAGGATTCTGGGCTCCCATAGGCTCCTCTGGTGGTGTTCATTGTTGCTATGAGCTTAGCCATCCCTTCTTCCTGGTATGGTTGGCAAAGTGAGGAAGGAAGCCAGTTCAAAAGCCTGAAACAATGCAAATCCAGTGCAAGTAAACATCACATCCAACACTCCCCCTTCCTGCAGTCAGTAACTTCTTCAGGCCAGAGCTCTTATCATCTAGTACTGAGTGCAGCTGAAGGCTATTTTGTCAAGGATCATATTTTTAATAGTTTGCACCTTTCTGCCCAAGAAATTCAAAGCACTCTCCTTATTTTTAGGACTAAAATAACCCCTCTAATATCCACATTGATGGCTCGCTAATATTCCTGCATGACACGAATTCAGCCTCTGTCTCATGGCTATCAATGAATAGCCATGAAACAGAGCCAATTGATTTCAAGAATAAAAACCTTCCTCTATTTTCTAGCTTTCCAAGACTTCCAACTGGATGCCTTGACTCCTCTCTAGCTTCCTTAGCCTTTCCCACACTATGAGAACAAAGGCACAGTCAATGAAAATAAAAGGCAGCTAATTTAAAATTGATAAAATGAAATAGCCTGTAGAACTCATTGCCACAAGATGCTACTGAGGCCAAGAGCTTAGCCGGATTCGAAATAGTTTGGCGTTTATATACCCAGTGAGAACATCCCCAGTGATATTAGAAAGAATTCATTTTTTCCCTCTAGGGCTACATCTACGCTATGATCTAGAGGTGTGATTCCTCTGCTCGCGTACACATGCTAGCTCTCGTTGAACTAGCGTGAGTACAAATAGCTGCGTAACTGCGGTAGCATAGGCACAGCTTAGCCATGCCATGTGCAAATCCACAGGGGTCTGGCACATTTGTACTCGGCATAGCTAAGCTGTACCTCTGCTGCTACCCATACTACAGTGGCTACACTGCTATTTATACTCACACTAGCTCTCATCAATCTAACTTGAGTATGTGTACATGAGCAGGGGACTCGTACCCCCTACCGCACAGTATAGACAAAGCCTAAGAAGGGTTATAAACCCTCATTCTTCAGGGCTAAGCCCACCTCTGACTCATGGGAGTTTGGAAGAAGCTTTTCCTGTGGTCAGGGTATTCCAGTAGGTGCTATCTTGAGCCTTACTCTGAAGCACCTGTTGCTGATCACAGTCAGAGCAGGATACTGGACTAGGTAGACTCTGATCTGGTAGGGCAATTCCTCTGTTACGTTTACAAGCACAAATTAATTGAGCTTCACAATGTTCCAAAATAGCATTCCCATCTTAGAGATGGGGAAACAGACACAGAGAGGCTACCTGAGTCATCCAAGGACGCCGACTGGGTCAGTGGCAGAGCAGGGAAAAACCCCAGGTTTCTTGGCCTTGTTAAAGCATAGGACAGACAGCCATGTTTCCTGTCATACCCGCAGCTGCCAGCAGCACACGTCAATGGGAGCTGCACAGGGGGACATAAGGAGGAAGTGGGGCGAGCGTGGTGTTCTTTAAAGAAACTATTTCACAAGTTGAAATGACTCTTCTGATCCCCCAGTAAGTCCTTGCCATTCTAAACATGTAGCAGGAGGACACACTTCATTCCATATGCCAGACTTGGGAACTGGATTTACTGGTGCCCAACCTTCTTCTGGGCTCCCTGTTCGCCACTCCCCTATACACACACACACAAATAAATATGGCGCAAGCTATCTGGAGACTCCCATTAGGATCAGACCTGGCGTCTGCAAAAACACACCATTCCTAGACACATTGAAGTACAGAGTAGAAATTAATTAATTTACCGTTAGCCCTTAGACTGCTGCTTCAGAAGGTGGATATTGTCTTTGCACTTTTCAAAGGGTTTACGTGCTACTTGATAATCCATTCCTGGCTGAGTTCTCCAAGCAATAAAACTCAGAAGGCCATTTAGCCATTATGATTCAAGAAAATCCCTTCCCCATCTGGCAAAGCCTGGTTCTGTTCTTGCAGAGTGTGGTAGTAGCTCCTAGAAGAGCAAGACTGGAATCTTCTGGATGGGGATGTGTTCCAGAGGCAGCCTGTGCAGGTTGGATCTTTTTCTCCTAGGTACAGGGTTGTGGAATGGATTTTCACCACACTGCTTTCTCTGTGAACTCTTCCCTCTTGCTGGAGAAGCTCTACAGCTCTAATTTGTCAGCTGCAGTAATTTATTCATTGCTTCTATTCATAGCAGAGCTCACCAGTGAGCAACCTTTCCAGCCCAATTGCTCTGGAAACGTGATTGAAAGCTGGAAGGAATGTAGGAGCCTTTCTTTCCTGTTTCTCTCTCTAGTGTTGATTTGAAAATGCCTCTAATAGGCAGGATGTCACAAGGGTAGGAAGGAGTAGCTGGAGCAGTGACAACTTTTGAGTGTTGCATAGGCATCCCCAATCGGGTTAGGAGAAGAAGCTATAGCTAAGGTAGTATTTAATGAGAATATTCACTAATGGTTGGCATAGGGATGCCTGGGTTCTTTCCCTGCCTTGTCCACTGACTTGCAATGTGGCCTCAAGAAAGTTAATTGACGTTTTTGTTGCAGCACTTCTCACACTCATGGATAATCCCCACCCTGATAAAATGGAGATACTACTATCCGCCCTGCAGAGGGCATTGCGAAGCTTCATTTTTATGACGTGCTTTGAGACCTGAAGGTGAATGGTGTAATCTAATATGAAGGTAGATCTTTGTCTCCAGAAAAAGGGGCTATGCAAAGTTGTGCATTTTGGATGTATTTTTATTTGGGGGGGGAGGGAGGGCATGGTTTGAAGGGCTGTATGAGTAATAAATAAACATAATCAAGGTAGCACGTGTGCAAGGGCATTAGAAATCTATAGGGAATTCTGTGGTAAAATCCACAGCAATTTTTCTCTTCCCTCCCCCCATTTCCTTTTCTCCAAATATCCACAGAATTTCTGGGTAGTTGTTTGCTTTCTATTGTATTTGTCTCTGCTCTTCTATTTTAATACTGAATACTGTCATAAGATGCAAGGAGGGTCAAATAAAAGCATTTGGCCATTTATTCAGTGTCACTGCATTTGCTGCCCAAAGAATATCCCAAGCGCAGCTGCAGGAGTTCAACATTTAAAAATTGACAACACTGTAAATATTTCTCTCCATCTCCATCTTTAGGAGTGTAGCAACTGTCTGAACTGTCCTAAATAGTAACAATTAAAAAATACTTATAGGGGCTTGTGCTTAAAAAATTTCTACTGGCTGGAAAGCAATTCTCTATAGTTAAAATGGGAAACACCGCTGGAACCAGTGATGTCTATCAAACTGGAAGAACCATTCTAAATGCAGCCACTGTAATAAAATACAGCAGCCTTGTCCCTGTGGAACATCCTTTCTAGTGAATGGAACGTGGAAACATGCCAGGGATGTCCATCCCTCTTACATCAGCACAGGAGCTGGATGTTTGAGATCACTCATGAAAAGGATAATAAATATCATCCTTAGCCATTAAAATCAGCAGACCATTGACATGAACTGGGCAACATCAAGACATGCTGCAGGTGGAATATAAACAGGCTTGCATGCCCTTAAGGATGTCAGTGGAGCAGTAGTCAGAAAATTTAATCTTGGTCTGTGTCTATAAATTAGTGCTTGGACAGCGGCCAGTGAAGCTAACTGCTGTTAGCCAGTGACTTCCATGCTGCCTAACCCTGAGCAGGGCGGGCGCAGGTGGCATGTTGATTAAAGAATCAGTGGGACCTTGTCATCACTTGGCCTCCCAGTGGTGGAGCTGGACCCCTGTTAGCAATGGTGGAAAGCTTTAAAAGGAAAAAGGCTAGTGCAGGCCAGGCCTTGGGTGGGGCCCATCCACACTGGGGACTGAGCTATATTAGTTTGAACTGTTTTCAACCAAGTTCCCTCAACACAGTTTAACAATGGGTGGCCGCATTCTGCCCTCACCCTATGCAGAAGCCTACTGAGATATCAAAGCAGGTTGCATGGCTGTAAGTGAGGGCACAACTGAGCCCTCACTGCTAGGCCAGTGGGCATAACCATTTAAAACCCATTCAGCTAAGACAGTTAAATTTCCAGTGCAGAGATTGCCCTGGGAACAGTAATTGATACAAATATTTTTTTTCTACTCTGGACAATTTTTGAACTAAGTTCTTAGCACAATGAACCCTTTGTTTTTTTCCCCATAGTAGAAATAGCACAAGTATATTGTCCCACAGTACAAAGGACCTTATTCTTATAATGTTTTATAAAGCTAAATAGCTTGGCAAGATATAATGCACACTAGCACCACTAGTGATCACTAATAGCACAACAATAGTCAGTCCTAAACTTTGAGGCTAGTGAGATCCTTTAATGGATTTTAAGGCCTCAGTTTTAAACAACATGGACTAAATTTAAGTGCCACAGTTTTGATCTTGGTGCCGCAAGTTGGGCAGCAAAAAATAATGGAAACTGTTTAGTTTCTTGCCCTAAATCTTTTTAGTAAAAAGTAACCAAATAAGTGGTGCTGCACACAGAATGCTTACCACCCTCTATGCATTAAAAATGTATTTTAAAAATACTAGAGATTTATGGACTTTTCGATGAAAGGTGTTTTGTGTATGCTTTTTTTTTTTTTTTAATAAGAGAAAATCCCCTCAAATTGTATTTTGCTGGATATATAATGAGCGAGCACTTTACACCTTCAAAGAACCTTACAAATATTAACAGAATGCTTACCACCCTCTATGCATTAAAAATGTATTTTAAAAATACTAGAGATTTATGGACTTTTTGATGAAAGGTGTTTTGTGTATGCTTTTTTTTTTTTTTTAATAAGAGAAAATCCCCTCAAATTGTATTTTGCTGGATATATAATGAGCGAGCACTTTACACCTTCAAAGAACCTTACAAATATTAACTGATTAACGCTCATATCCCCCTGCAAGATAGGTAAATACTTTGCCATTTTACAGATGGGGAAAATGAGGCACACTTCTTGGGGGCAGGGACTGGCATTTATTTTATGCTTGTACAGTACCTAGTACAAGGGGGCCCAACTTGGTTGTGGCCTTTATGCGTTTCCGCAATAGAAATGTTAACACAGGTTAATTGATCAGCGCAAGGCTTTGCAGTAAGTCAGTATCTGACCCAGAATTAGAACGTAGTAGAACCCAGATCCCAGTTTTCTACTCGGATAAGGTTTCTGTTATTATCTATGTGTACTTTGAAATATGCAATTTGGCCTTTTTTGTGTACTTGAAATTATCAGAAAACCTGACTATTCTCAGATTTTATTTTAACTGGATGATGGCATGGGCAGGGGTTGGCATCTTCCAATGAAGGCAGAAATGGAAATTTCAGGAGAAAAAAAAATCCCAGATTTGTTGACTCTGAGTTGGAACAAAATTTAACAAAGTGAGGCTGTCTCGACAGAAGCATTTCTCTTCAAATCCCTCCCCCCCCCCATCACACCATCCTTACAGCTGCTTCAGTGCACTACAGTGCTAGTGTAGACTGTCTGCCAGCATTTTAACCACAGATCTAGAGGTGACTGTGATTAAAATGCTTCCAGTGGAAATGGTCAAACAAAAGAAAATGAAGAATTAATCTCTCATCTGCTAGCAACTGCTCAGCTACTAATAGCTGCTCACTGGAAAATGAAAAATAGTCCAATTGTAGAGGGATGGTTCGAAAAATAAGGGCATTTGTTATGGAAAAAGTAACACACCACTGATGTACCCAGCAAAATATACACAGAACAAACAGATACTGTCCAGTATTCTTCAATATTAACATTTGATAGACAGGCCTGGTCTGTTAAATGCGTGTAATCAGAGATTTCTCTCCATTTAATAAAATCACTAGAAACGACATGTCATGGGGGCTGTAATGATACCCACACTATAAGATGGGAACACCCTGTGAAACAGAGAGATCTGAAGACTATATTACTCTATAATGTCTCTTTAAACAAAAGCTTGCTGTAGTAATGATTATTGTTTTGCTTCTGAATCTTACATATCATGCATTTGTAAACCTGTTAATACTTCCTATATAAATAAATAGCAATAAATAATAAAAATGCTTCCAGTGTTCTCACTCCAAGTAGTACAATGGTGCGAAATTTGACGAGAAATGAGAGTGAAATGGGGTACAAATGCAATAAAATATTAGGCATTCAAGAGTTTAAGAAATGGAGTGGGGGTGGGTGCCGAAGATGCTCCCCACCTGAGCCACCTTTGGCCTTGGGTTGCCCTGGCCATAAGAAGTGCCTTTTCCCATTTGTTCATCATCTGCCGATGGGAACAGGTTATCTACACTCTGGCCCTTGCCACAGCTATCCAGGACTTAGTGACCCTCACTCTGCAGAAGCACAGTATGACACCATTGTCGAATGGCCGCACTTGCAGAGCTGTGTTAGCCACACAGATCATACCACTCCATCATTCTAAGACTGCACTGGCTCCAGATTCACTTCTGGGTGTTGTTCAGGATATTGTTATTTTAAACATGTGGTTTGGAACCTGGTTACCTGTGGAAGCCACCTCTGTCCCATTATAACAGCTGAGATAAGCTGATGTGCTTTTGCTAACAGTCCACAGCTTGGACTGTCTAGGGGTTGGTGGCAGAGTATATTGAATGGAGGCCATATCTACCCTCCATTCACTTTCCCCAGGCCATTTGTCCAACAAAATTATTCTGCTGTCCTTCAGGGCTTGATGTAAAGCCCTTCTGTTTACTGAGGATTTTGCCTGTAGGGGAGAGGTATATCTCTGCTTAGCTGATTGTGGGGTTATCTCTTTACATTTAGTTGGACAGACAACTAATTTTGTATAGTTTATGATACGTAGGCCCAGAACCATTGTGATGGGTACATTTAAAAAATAAATGTAAGCCCTGTTCCCAGGGGCGGAGTAACGCATGGGCTCATGGAGCCCTGGCCAACTTGGGGAGTCCCAGAAAAATCTGATAATGCTGGAGCAGGATGATTTAGCTGCTGGCTGGGCTTGAGTGCTTGGGGCAAGATTTCTTGGATGAGTTGGTGCGGGGATCAGCCAATGAATCCTCCCCCCCCATACACACACTGTCGGCGCCCCTATTGCCTTTTCCTTGCCTCTCAAGTTCAATCACTTCTCTCCCCAAGGCTTGACCTATTCTCTCTCCTCCTCTTCCAGTTTTTTTCCTATGTTTTTTGGTGATTGCAAAATATATGGTGAGACAAAGGCTTGCTTTGGTTTTTTTATGCCTCCATCCACAGTTTCAAGGCCTTTGGATGCCCCCATCCCTGTATTTCACAATGCAGCTGTTACCCGAAATTGGGCCAGCTAGTAAGCTTAGGGAGGACTAATGACCCACCAGAGTTTGGCAGAAAGCAGCACATTTATTATATTGATAATAAAGCTCAAAAGAAGTTGGGGACACACTCACACTTGCATATTCACGCTCCCAGGACAGGCCCGGCACTGGAGATGTCAAGATCCTTCAAGGTAAGTGTCCTACCGTGCAGCATTGGATGGTGCGATGAAGGTAAGTCTTCCCGAGGCACGATGGAACGCAACGCGGCAAACCACTGGCCAGGCGGTCCGGGCGAAGGGCCTTCACGGGAGGTACAAGCTTGTGAGTGCACTCCCAAGCACATGGCCCCTTCCCCTTTTAAGGACCTGCTCCTCATGGCCTACAACTAGAGATGACTTGGCCGCGTCTGGTTGGTCACACTCCACCTTGGGCAGTGTCCATGTATTGGGTGTGTGATCGCTGCCTACTTAGAGTCCCAGACACCTTGTCTACCTCGGAGCTCTTCCGAACTTCCAGCTGCTCAAGCAGCCCATTCATCTCACAAGCATTCCAGGAGATCACTGCTGCTCCTACAACAGCAGCATTATTTACCCCATTGTAATATGTCATGATGTAGCCCTACATACCCCCACCTGCACCCCTGCAACCTTTGTGGATCCCTCATCCCCATACATGTAGTTCAGAGCCTTGGGATCTTAGTGCGGATTCTTGCCATGTGCATTGTGATATGACATTATTTACCTGCCTGCTCAGTTGACATGAGGCCTTCCATAGTATAGTTCTCCCTCCTTAGCATTGGATGAAAGGCTATAGTGCTATTTACTCCAGACCGTTCTTTTAAGATCTTTGTGTGCATTTCCCCCCTCACCCAGCATGGACTGATGTGGCACTACTTACACTGGTCCACTGCTTCCAGACCCAACTCACTCAACTATGAATTTCACAATGAATTGTGACCCACTCAAATTTACTTAACAAAGATGGTCAGTGGAATCACCTGTTGTCACGAGCTAATGGTCATCTATTGCTGTGTGAATTCCAAAGCCAAGCGTGGTTGGGGGGATAAAACATAAAGGACAAGCCCAGATAGCTATAGAAGTGGGAGAGATTTATCTTGTGAAGACCTTCAGTTCCAGTGACTTTTTTCTCTCCATTACACTGATAATGAGGCATTGGTAGAATGGAGTGATGAATGGTCTATCTCTGCAGTTTTATTGGGAAAACTATATTCTCATTGGCTTAGTAATGAGTCATGACCAAACATCCCATTGTGTGCTCTGGCTAATCAGAACCTGGCCTATTCTTAAAAGTGTGATTTAATGTATATGTATAAGCTAGTTTCTGATTGGCTGAAACAGTTAGTCTTAAAACTTAATTGATAAAATGTCAACTTTCTCCTGGTTTGACATGAATTGCCTTTGGCAGAAAGCCAAAAGAGTCACTTTGGTGTGCACATCAGATTCTTTCAACATTTTTTCCTAGCTTATGTGATCAGTTGCAAACTTTGTTTTAAACCGGTTCTCACCATTGGCTGAAATTTAGTTCTTAATAATAGAATGATTTTACCTCAGGGTCGGATTATTTCTTTTCATTAAATTGCTTTCTGGAATTGTGACTGTTGTCTTTCAGACATCTTTGCTTCCACAGTAGAAAAACGGCAACAGCATCAAGTGGAAAAAAATGTTTAAGAAAGCTGGGGGAGGTGAAAGAACCACTTGTTGACCTGTGAACGACTGATTCTTGTAAGCCCAGTTTTGTCCAGTTTAGCATTACACTTTTGTGTAATGGTATGGATAATACCTAGCCATATTCAGTTTCTATGTGGAAAAACTGAGCACTTAATTTAGGCATAATGAACTGGGATATGATTTGCTTTATTATTAATGCAGTCTGTAAACACTCAATGGAGTCTTTGTATTAATGCATTTTGATACATTCATGTTTTTAATAGGATGTGTGGGGCCCAAATGTTCTTTGTGCCCAGGGCCCCAATAAATCTTAATCCGCCTCCGTCTGTTCTACTAGTCGGCATGAGCCAAAATGGTTGAGGGCACTGGGTCCTTAGGTTAGGGAGGTCTGACCAGTTTGTAGCTTCATCTATTCACTGGCAACTGGATCCAACATCATCCCTTGCTGGTGTTACTGTGTGGTACTGCTTGGTCTGGCTGCGTACACAGTGGGCGGCACCCTGACTCAGAGAACAATTCCGCTCTACCCTAGAGCTTACACCACACTCTGCACCTGTGCTGCAAACATAGTGTGGGTGACACAGTGGAGCAGTTTTGATTTGATCAGACACAGGGCAACGATGCACTTACACTGTTAAGAAATCTGTTTTCCCCTCCACAGGCTTAGATTTCAGTCATTGCTTAGCCAGGAGTAATCGGACCAAGCAGTTTTTTCCCCAAATCCCCTTTGTGTA
Source organism: Trachemys scripta elegans (assembly GCF_013100865.1). Classification (NCBI taxonomy): domain Eukaryota; kingdom Metazoa; phylum Chordata; order Testudines; family Emydidae; genus Trachemys; species Trachemys scripta. The sequence goes on along the minus strand of NC_048301.1, from coordinate 66,943,570 downwards.
AGGGGGTAAAAAAGCTCATCTGTGCAGGAGACAGAGTTTTGTTGGGGGGCTGCTCCAAGTCTGTGGAACAAACTCCTTCAGAAATCTTCTGCTCCATGTGCCAGGGGCACTTCTTTGTCCGCCTGTGATGGGACACATGCCCAGCCCACTGACAGCAAGCCTAACGAGCATCCCTGCACTCAGGCAGTGCTAATTAGGCACACCTACAGCGCATGCACTGCCTGGAGAAGAGGAGCTTAAAGAGGTGAGGCTGGCCACAAAGCAAGGGGGGAAAGTTTTCCTGAGAAAGAAGAGAGGCTTCTAGAGAGCCCAGTAGCCAGGAGTGCCCAGCCCCAGGCAGTAACCATCCTTACCTTTTTCTCCCCTTTGGTTTCGGGCAGACAGACACGGCAGTCCTGAGAGGGGCTCTGGGTGTCTGCTCTCTGTCAGTGCTGTGTAGCTGGACCTGAGGACCAGCATCAGGGACTGTAGATAATTAGACTCAGAAAGGACCCCATGAGTGACCTTAGCTCCTGTAGGGAACAGTGAGCTTGCCCAGGAGTGGGGGTTCCGGTGGGAATCTATGGGCAAGGGGCATAAAGAGATGATGGCCGAGCCCAGGCTGAGAGCTGGCCTACTACAAGTGGTAGAGAATGTGAGCATGATGCCCTGTGCCTAATACAAGGGCTTGAGACAGAAACAGGTTCTGCACCAGTCCTTGGAGAGGGGGCATGAGTTGAGATGGACTCGGAGCACTGGTGTAAATGAATGGCAGCAGCAGCAAGCCAACCAGCAACAGCAATTCCAGCAGCAGATGTTGCAGCAGTGATGACCCAGTCAGCTCAGCAACAGCAGCTGCTGGAGGAGATTGTGACCCACCAGAAAGAACTTCAGAGCGACTTTTTGCAGCAGTTAAAAACCCTGACCTCTGCTCAGGGCGGCCTGGCAGGGCCCAATATACCAGGGCAGCTATGCCACTTGTGCTAGTGAAGTTAACTAAGAAGGGCCCCAACGATGATCTGGAGGCAATCCTCACCATCTTTGAGAGAGTAGAGCTGAAGCACTGGGAGTTAGTTTTAGCCCCTGTGATGGGGTGTCCACCCCATACAAGATTGGAAGGGGTTAAGATGACCATGCAGGCCAATTAACTCCACAGGCTGCACCAGGAGGAGGAGCCAGCGAGCTGGGAAATAATTGAGAGCAGGCTCAGCTGTGGAGGAACAGGTGGAGCCTATATAAAGCCAGGTAGCTAGCAACAGACATAGGGAAGGCTTCTGGAAGGCAGGTAGCAGTCTGTCCCTTGGAAGAGGGAGGAGGGTTTTGGAGCTACTACACCCAGAGGGAAAAGGGGAACCAGGTGTGGTAGGAAGTAGTCCAAGGAAAGAGCAGTGAGGGATGAGAGAGGAAGGCCCAGAACTGCTGAACTGAGAGTCCCTGGACTGGAACCTGGAGTAGAGGGTGGGTCCAGGGTCCCCTACCGGCTACTAAGGGAGTGGCATCTTGGGGCAGTGAGAGGGAAGACTGCCTAGGACTGCTAGGGAGAAGGAACTTTGCTACCCTGGGAGGGGGGAATACTGAGTGACCTGGCCGGAGGGCTGAGTCATGAAGAGGATGCGGCCGGAGCCGGAGCACCACACCTCGCCGCCCCCCTCCAGATGCTCCACCGGGGAGAGTGGAGCCCCGGTCGGGCTCGCCGCCCTCCTCTCGGCACTCTGGCTGCCGGGGAGAGCGGAGCCCCGGTCGGGCTCGCCGCCCTCCTCCCAGCGCTCTGGCTGCTGGGAAGAGAGGAGCCCCGGCCGGGCTCTCCACCCTCTTCCTGTTGCTCTGGCCGCCGGGGAGAGCGGAGCCCCGGCCGGGCTCTCCGCCCTCCTCCCAGGGCTCCAGCTGCCAGCCGAGCCGCGGCGGGCTCGCTGCCCTCCCCCCGGTGCTCCGGTCGGGGAGAGTGGCCCGCCACACTGGCGGGGGGCGGCGGCGGGAGGCTTTTTTGCCTGGGGCAGCAAAAAAGCCAGAGCCGGCCCTGATGAGAAGAGCTGCAGACCTGTCAGAGAGATAAACAATGGCATATAAGTTGCGGACGGGGGCATTGACCTCAATAGCTAATCCCCATGGTGACCAGGAGGAGGTGCCAGACCATCAGTGAGTGCACCCTGTGACAGCCCCCTTTCTGAGGTACAGGCACAGCTGCTCTACCATAACCGTGACCCAGAGCAGGCTAGATACTACCATCAATTGAAGACTGCTATCTTATATTATTTGGATATTAGTGAAGAGACACATTGGCAGTATTTTAGGGTGAAGACCTACCCTAAGGGGGCATGCTCCCAGGCACAACATTTAAAAGAGTATTACTGGTAGTGGCTTTGCCCTAAGGAGCGCTCCAGGGCTTGAGTTGGACTTCACAGAGCAGTTTGTGTCCATACTAATCAAAGGAGGCACAATAGTAAATAGTGGGAACTGCCTGCAAGTTATTCATCAACAAGAGTAAACAGAGATTTTGCAAAAGGAAAAGGCGAGGGGGTGGAATGCTGTAGAATGGATTTCATTTAGGCTTGGAAGGATTCGATTTTTATTGGTAAATGTCAGTAAACACTGATTTCACTGTACACACACAAACCCATGAAAAAAATATTTCCATCACTACTAATAGAAATTTACAGATAGGCAAAGTAATAAAAAAATGTTGCTTGAGAACTTGAGGATATTGACTTTGTGTATTTTGACATGCGATGTTGAGAATTTGTGTTTTAACGGTTATCAAGTTTTAACTTTTTTGAATCTCAGATCTAATGTCTTTAAATAATTGGACCTCTGCTCCCCAGATTTCCCAAAACTATACAGATTTTAATCGATAAAAATTTAAAACTGCTTAAAATAAACATTGATATTATCCATCAAAATAATAAAAATCAAATTCTGCCAAGCCTAATTTTTATTCAAAGGTCAGACCTTCACTTAGCAAAGCACCAGTTGCATTCAAGGAGCGCTCCACCAGATGGCAGCAGTGAACTGCTGGCTGGAAGATTACCTATCTCCCGCTGCCCATAAAGAGAACAGCAGGGAAGGAGCTGGCAGCCATCCCTTGAGTTTCTTTTCATTTTGGAATTTACCGTCAATTTTCACCCCAACTCTAATACTTTTTTTTTACTCTAATAAATAGAGTGGGAGCCACACTGAAGCTGGAGAGGAAGGATGGCCCAGCGGTTAGGATGTGAGCCAGTGACCTTGGTTCAGTTCCCTGCTTTGTAACCCACAGACACCCTGTGTGACCTTGGCGAGAGATTTCATCTTTCAGGGGCTCAGTTCCCATCTGTGACATGGGGGAGGGGGAATAGCCCCACTTCATAGGGTGTTGTGAGGAGAAATACAATGATGCTTGTGAGGTGCTCAGATAATAGAGTAAGGGGGGGGGGCATATAAGTGCCTCAGACAAATGGGCTTATTCACACCCCTGAGCAACATAACTTAGAGCAAAAGAACCTGTAGTGCAGAAAAGCCATGTCATGTTCCCAGGGCTTGACCCGAGTGCATAGTGTGCTTAAGAAACCTCTAAGTGTGTGAGACCGGGGTGCTTCCCCTGTCAGCTGTGTGAGGCATCTCTAGCAGGTGCAGAGACAGTCCTGTTCCATGTAACGCAGTGTTGGAGGCAATGGCACGACACAGAACTCAGTATGTTACACTTACCACTTTTACCTGCTGAAGAATTCAAAGGCAGCCAAGGCTCCAGTGAAGTCCGATCTTTATTTACCCATAAACAAATGGCAGAGCTCACTGTAGCAGCATGGGAATTGCCATACCAGATTAGATCAGTAGGGTGCATCTAGCCCACTATCCGGTCTTTGGCACTGGCCAGCACCAGACACTTTGGAGGAAGAAACAAAACCCCCCATAGCTGATGATTATCAAATAATCTGCCATAGAGGAAGTTTTTTCCTAATTCCTATTGGTTAGTTGTTGGCTTCAGTCCTGAAACAAGAAATTTATAACTCTGGTTTAGGTCTAGTCTAATGTAATTATGGATGTTCTCACTATCCATATACATTTCTAATCTTTAAAAATCATATTAAGCTCTTGGGCTCAATGGCACCTTGAAGCAAGGAGTTCCGCAGATGAAATATGCTTGGGGATCTTTTTATTATTTGTGTTCCAGTAGCAAGCCCACTGTGCTAACTATTGTCCAAGCACCCGCAAAACACAGTTCCAGCCCGAAAGAGCAGCAGTTTTTGTCTTGTTTTAATTACACAAGAAGGACACAGTTGTTGGGAATATGCTTTAATTTCCATCTGCTCATTCTGACAGCAAATAAAAGACTGAGTAGCACAAAGGAAGTCATTATCTCCAATAGAGGGTGCTTCAGAAAGTTTTAATGTAAACCAACCTAACAAGATTAGTGCAAATGAAAGTGGTCCATTCTGTTACAAGCAGTAATCAATAATAAGGATTGTAAACCTATTAGAGCCTTTGAATTGTAATGATAATGAGCTTACATTTATGGCGGCCTTTTAGTGGGGTGAATCACTATACGTTTTAAAACTGATATACTTCCTAGGCAGGAATCACTCCATCCAACACTGTGATGCAAATGCCTTTGGAGTGAAACATGGCAACTATTTCAACAGTTTAGGACAGGAAATGAAGAAGGTATTACTGGTGATGTCTAGCTGCTCTGTAGTTACATTTGCATTCAATTTCTGTTCCACAAAGGCTGAAAGGATCAGGATGAAGACTGGTAGGCCAGGTCTGGTCCAGAGGGAGACTCTTTGGGGCAAATCTGAGGTCATTTGATCTAGGGGGTTTCCCTGTACTCCAAATAATGAGCTGTTTTCAAAGTTGCAAAAATCTTTTAATGCTTTTTTGCACACAGCAACGGGAAAATGGTGGGTAAGAGCCCCACAACATATATATTCCTGGACCTCTACAGAGGTTGCCAGCTCTCATGATTTTGTCATGAGTCTAGTGATACTTGGTGTTTTTACTTAAATCTCCAGCTCCTAGAGTCAAGTGATAAAGTGAGAATCTCAGCTTTCATTTAAAAAAAAAAGTTTCTAGTCCACATGGCTGTGGAGAAATGCTTGAAAATGTGACCTAAGTACTCCCTAAAGGCTCAGGAACCGGAAGGTAAATAAGAAGAACCCTTAAAAAAAAATCTTGTATTTCTTAAGCCAATCTCATGATTTTGGGAGCCAGACTCACGATTTTTGAATGCTTGGGATTGGCAGGATTGGAGAAGATGCTTTCTTCTGCCCAAGCCATGTATTTCAGCTGGGAATCATTCTTGCCTGTGAATTTTAACCATTTATTTGTCTGTGGATGGACCTTGCCACTAGATACTTTTTCTACACTTCATCTCTGCCCTGTGGAAATCAATAGCAGTGCTTTGAAAAATGGTATGATCCCATGGCATATGTGAGCTGAAGTATGAGCTTGAGGTAACTTTGATGGGCTGCTAGGATTGCCAGAAGACTAGCTCAGGTGCAGCAATAGTTCCTCATTTCCAAGGTGGCTGAGAATGACAGCAGAAACACCTTACACCAGCTTCCCATCCCTGTGGCACCTGGCCTGAGGAATTCACCGGAAATGGTCCTCCATTTCTCTCTAGTGCACTGAAGACCCAGCACCATCAAAGAAACAGGGCAGCTCTGTGAGGTGAGAGTTACTCCTTTGTGGTGGGCCTCTCGGAACAGTCAAAGGGAGAAGAGACCTCAGCTGCCACAGAGTTCAAAAGCAAGAGCTACTGTGGTCTAGTGCCGGGCCCGTCCTGTCTTTCCTGGCTGATTTCTTCTGCAGCAGTCTGCTGCTAAGGAATTCCACAGACCTGTGATTTGGAGGGGCGGCTGGAAGTGGAGGTGACAATGTTAGTTTGAAAGGCTGGTAAGTGCAAATGCACCTGGCTATGCGCTCCAGACCTCCCAAGCTCTTGGGGCAGCAACAGAAACTTCCCAGGGACCTAAAGCCTACTTAAGAAAAATCCTGTGCAATTTAACTGGGATGAAATCAGTAGGGCTGTATTGAAATGTAAACAAGATTTATAGCAATCACTCTAAAAACCCATTATGGTGTATAAAGAACAATCTCTTTTCTCTAGATATTTTCACCATCTAGAATTCTGTTGCAATGAGAGAGTTCCGCTGCTTGTGTAGGGAAAGCCCCTGGCGGGCCGGGCCAGTTTGTGTACCTGCCATGTCCTGCCACATCTGCAGGTTCGGCGAATCGCGGCTCCCACTGGCTGCGGTTTGCTGCTCCAGGCCAATGGGAGCTGCTGCAAGTGGCTCGGGCTGAGGGACGTATAGTGATGTGCTATGTGGTTGGCTGCAATCCCAGAAGTTGTGGGTTTGAGTCTTGCTTGATTTCACCCAGAAGAGCCACCGCCAGTCTACCCAGCTACAGATGGGTACCTGATTGATTGGGTTAGGGGAGTCAAAGGTGGTCAGACCCGGTGCTAGCCACCTCTCTCCCTTGTGTACCATTGGCTATGGAAATTGATGTGCCCCGAGCACATCAGCCAAATGTGGCTCGGGGTGGACTTTGACTTTTACTCATAGTTCCACATACTGTGTTTTGTCTTAGTTGGAATGTGTCTATGTTGTGATTGTATAAATGACAATGGATTGTTACGGTGACTACGCATGAAAGGGCATAAGAATTGTGCAAGATATGCCCTGGACTGAGTGGGTCACCCTGAATTACAAGTGGTGGACTCTGGCTTGGGAACAGGCTTCAAGCTCAACACGAAAGTGCAGAAGACTCTGTTCTAAAGAGCAGGGGCTGTGTCCAAGGATTCTGGTTTGCTGTGGAGTCTCCCTTTCCCCAGGAGACTCTGGAACCTGTGGGGAGTGATTCTGGGGGACTGGACTGTCTTGGATCAAGCTGAACTCATGGTGGTGCTGCTGCTTCATAGTTGACTTTGCAGTGAGGCCTGACTGAACAAATGGCAGTGGCCTAGGGCCAACTTCACAGCACCCTGACAGGTGGTGGCAGCACAGAGCTGACTTTGCTGCAAGACTGACCAGACTGTGGTATGCAGTGTGGTTGTAGCCATGTTGGTCCCAGGATATTAGAGAGACAAGGTGGGTGAGGTAATATCTTTTATTGGACCATCTTCAGTTGGTGATAGAAACAAGCTCTCGAGCCACACAGAGCTCTTCCTCAGGTCAAGGAGTACCTTTCCCAGACCGGTGGTGGCAGAGAAGTTGTCACAGAACTGAACCAGATAGCTGCACATCAGAGCAGGACCTGGTGGTTTAGACTTTCCTCTGCCTGTTTGCCCCAGCTTAGAGAAGTCACATCTGATCCCCCCTGCTTTTCATTGAGTCTAACTGGACCTTTGAATGAGGTTTTAGGAAGGTGAGGATTGCTGTATGACTAAGGGTTCTGGACCAAGCCAGGCAATGAATATTTGCAATTGTAGGGTTGGCCATGCCAATGATTTTGCTCGTTGTATTGCATGTAAATTCATGTCGGGTTATCGTGTTTCTTTGTCTCTGCCCTTTTCTCCAAATAAAAAGTATTGTGATTCCATTTTCCTAAGGGCTCCAGAGTGCTTGCAAGAGGGGAAAAACCACCTACAAACATGACGAGGGAGGTTATATTTTAATTCCCCATAGCCTGTACTCCTACTTCTGGCTAACATCAGCACCTGACAGAAGGGTTACACTGATAAAGCCTTGAATGGTATAGGAACAGGACCAGAAATAGTTTACAACAGGGACTATCTCCCCTGGCAGACTGTGGCTGGAACTGCTGACTGAGCCAAGGTATAATCTTCTCAAGAAGTGGAGGGGAGGGCAGGGCTATTTTTGCAGGGGGCACATGGTTCTAGAAATCTCTTCTCTTTTGTGTACACCAGGATACATTTGTGGGGTCCTTTCAGGGTATATCTGTGTGTGCATGGTCTGGATATGTTGTGTATATTTATTATGTCCCAGGGAGGGTTGTTTGCTTTTTTCATTCCTCTGTGGGACCCATTGCCCTTCCGTATCATTACAGAAAAAGAAAAGAGCCACAGTACTAGGTCATTTGCTCCTCACCTGCTGGTCATTTTAACAACTGTTCTCTATACTATATAGTATATACTACAGTCTGTGGTGCTCTGTCCTCCCTACTTTTAAATATAAATGAAGTAGGAGCCCTGCCTCTTTTAGGCCCTGGTTCAGCAAGGTCCTTAAGCACTTGCCTGACTTCACTGACTGCAATGGACATAGAGCTACTCACAAGCTTAAGTGTTTTGCAGAATTGGGGCCACTGTGCACACTTTTGCAGATGGCCCCACTCACAGTGCAACCTCCTTCCTTCCTGTACAATGTCAACACATGCAGCAGAATCCCATAGAAACTACTGCACATATAGAAAGTGCAATTTCCAAACCCTTTTAACTCAGTCAAATAGAAATCAATTTTCACCAGGGCACTCGGGTGCTTCTCTTCAACTAAAGCAATTTCTCTGCCCAATTTCAGCTTTCAACCTCAATCTTCCAGTAAGCCTTTGACAAGGTCCCTCAACAGAGGCTCTTAAGCAAAGTAAGCTGTCATGGGATAAGAGGGAAGGTGCTCTTATGGATCAGTAACTGGTTCAAAGACAGGAAACAAAGGGTAGGAATAAATGATCAGTTTTCACAATTGAGAGAGGTAAATAGCGGGGTCCCCCAAGGATCTGTACTGGGACATTTGCTGTTCAATATATTCATAAATGATCTGGAGAAGCGGGAGAACAGAGAGGTGGAAAAATGTGCAGATGATACAAAATTACTCAAGATAGTTAAGTCTAAAGCGGACTGTGAAGAGTTACAAAGGGATCTCACAAAACTGGGTGGCAGGGCAACAAAATGGCAGATGAAATTCAGTGTTGATAAATGCAAAGTAATGCACATGGGAAAACATAATCCCAACTATACATATAAAATGATGGAGTCTAAATGAGCAATTAGCACTCAAAAATGCGATCTTGGATTGTGGCTAATTCTCTGAAAACATCTGCTCAGAGTGCAGCAGTCAAAAAAGCTAACAGAATGTTAGGACTCTTAAGAAAGGGATAGATAATAAAAGAGAAAATATCATAATGCCGCTATATAAATCCATGAGACTCCCACACCTTGAATATTGCATGCAGTTCTGGTTGCCCCATCTGAAAGAATATATATTAGAACTGGAAAAAGTATAGAGAGAGGCAACAAAAATGATTAGGGGGATGGAACCACTTCCGGATGAGGAGAGATTAAAAAGACTGGGATTGTTCAGTTGAGTGAAATGGGGAGATATGCTAGAGGTCTATAAAATCATGAATGGTATATGGTAGAGAAAGTGAATAGGGAATGTTATGTAGCCCTTCACATAACAAAAGAACCAGGGGTCACCCAATAAAATTAACAGGCAGCAGCTTTAAAACAAACAAAAGGAAGTACTTCGTCACACAACGCACAGTCAACCAGTAGAACTCGTTACCATATCGTGAGGGCCAAAAGTATAACTGGAATCAAAAACAAATTATATATGTTCATGGAGGATAGGTCCATCAGTGGTTATTAGCCAAGATGGTCAGTGACACAACCTCATGCTCTGAGTGCCCCTAAACCTCTGACTGCCAGAAGTTGGGACTTGTCCGGCTCTGTTCATTTTCTCCAAGCATCTGACACTGGTCACTGTCGGAAGACAGGATAGAGGGCTAGCACCACTGGTCTGACCCAGTATGGCCATTCTTATGTGCTTAATCCATTTCAGCGTTACAGCCGTTTATAAAAACCGAACTAAATCAAACTTCGCAATAATGCTTTTATAACAGAGAAAATGTGTTCTAGCCTCTCCCTTCTCATGCACAAATACCTGAACCATTTTTAGCTCAACTTCCCAGAAAAATTCACCTTTAGGGCAGGGACCAGATTTGAGAAAAATTTCAGCCCAGTGGGTGAAAATACTGGAAAGTTATGAATAACTGAAAACATGAGGTTGTTTTAATGGCGTGCTTCATGTGACCTTAACTATAGTGCTAGCTAGTGTACCAGCTATAATAATGTTTTGATTTACAGTGCCTTTATGTACACAGGGAATTGCCTGCCTGTTAACGTTCACCTAGTGCCCTCCCTCTCAAAATCTTCCAAAGGCTCCTTCTTCCATTGATGTGTCTAGCTAGAGAGACATGTTCTCTTTTGTGCTGTTCTCTATTCTATCTGCTCAGACCTTTTAGAAAGTAAGAGCTTTGAGCCAAGGATGCTGAGCCCAACAGTGCACTTGGTGCTTTTAAAACAAAGACAACACAGTTCTTAGGCGCTCCCAATCTATTTCAGATACAGACAATTACAGTTTGTGCTTGGCACATCTGATCTATGGTACAGCGCTGTGGTACACCTGCAGTGGTATATAAATAACAATGATAGCGTTGTCCAGAAGGCTTCAGGCATCAAGAGCCAAGAAACAATTAAAATGTATTATTAGCTGTTGGCAGCAATTGTGAGGGGGTGTTAGTGCATAACTGACCTGGATTATTTACTAAATAAAACCCTCCAGGGTAATTCACATACCAAAGAGCTTTGAAGGAACACAGAGGTCGATGGAAAAGCAAAGCAAGGGAAAATACCCTTTATATTTCAATGTACAAGATATGCCAGTGATTACCCTGTGGCTCCTACTGCACCTCCTGGAACATCAGCAGAGCATGTGGTTATATAGAGCCCAGTCCTACCCATGGTGCACTCAATGGCAAAACTCCCACTGGGTTCAGTGGGAGCAGGATGGGGCCCGTATCCATAGGGTCCTTACAGGTGCTGCTATTCTGGTGTAGCAGAACAAGTAGTTAAGGGTGAAATTTCCCAGGTGTCTTCCTGCATCTAGACCCAAAGAGGTACCAACTTAATGTTTTTTTAGTGGTGTTTGTCCCTGCCAAAGTGTGTTTTAATGTCATGGCGACTGGGGCAAGTGTGGAAGATGCAGCAGATAAATTAAAGCCTCCTCACCACTCCCCTTGCGTGCTATCCTTTAGGTGCATACCACAGGAGATGAGGCTCTATACTTATTGCTAGGTCCAGTGATCAGTGCCTGGCTCTCTTCAGCGGAAGGGCGCAAGGCTGTGGTGTGGGTTAGGGGTGAGACATGGGGGTTGGTAGAAGAATGTAGGTGGACCTTTTTTCCAGTGCTTTCCCCAACTCCATTTAGGAGAACGAAGTTGCAGAAAGAAATGTAGAACTGTCAGTAAGTGGCAGATGTCCTGGGCTGAAAGGAAGCAGCAGCTTGTGTCTCAGAACTTTAGTGACACATGCATTCCCTCTTTCCCTTCCTCTCTCCCCAGGGAGCACTTCTGTCTCATCTGATCAGTGACTGTGACGAGAATGGTACACTTCAGCCAGAGGAGACCTCTTTACCATGCTGCATTTATTAGGGTGTCTGAGTAAAGTGTTCACTCTGAAGCCAACATCCATCCCCATGCTATGTGGGTTTATAGGGAGAGCGCATAGTAGACTGAAAGCATCAGCACAGGTTCATGAAAGTTTTCCTGACTTGGGCTGGCATAGTTCTCTCAATGTCTCACCACCCCCACTTGTTGTCCCTCAAAGGCATCCCTCCCCCACTACCACTCCCTGAGCTATCCTCTTCCATCCCCGGCGACTGCCATAGTTTTCAAGAGTGGCTTAACGCCGCAGCCCCCATTGCTATCTTCCCCAGGGTCTGCTGGGGGCACTGCCTGGTTGCCTGCAATCTTCCTTTCGGGATGGGGGACTGCCAGTGATGACCACTGCAATCCATTATAGTCCTTTGTGTGCATGTGTCATGAAGCATCTTCACAATCCCAGGGCAGCAGGGTGGGAAAAACACTCCTGTCCCCTGCAGTGATCTCCTATCAACAGCATCATGAGCAACAGAGCTCCATAAGATATTGCACTTTGCAATATACCATCATCATTTTCCATGCTGGGTGTCTGCCTCAGGCTGAATTATTTGGAAAATTTCTGCCAAAATGGTTAAATTGTTTCCAAAAATGAGGGTAGAGAAAATTGTCATTTTGCCCAGGTCAAAATTTTTTTGTGATCTTCTCTTTGAAAAGTTCTCGTGCACCTATGCTTTGGAGCAGGGACTTGAAATTTGGCAGGAGTGATCTCTTGACAGGGATGTATTTTTTATTTTTTTTGCTAATCCCAGGAAAATCCTCCCAAATTTGGCCAAATTATAAGCCATTGGGAGAAAAAAATAAATTCTCACGTGCTCAGTAGAGACTACTTAGACTTAAATAGCTGAATTCCCCAAAGATTCCATCCACACTAGGCATGCTCCAGCCTGGGAACGAGCAGGACTTTTCTTGCAATTACTGCTGTGGGCTGCTGTGGTTCAGGCTGGATCCACTTCCAGATCCAGACATCTGAACTGAGAGACTGTCTCGTGCTCTCAGTTACTCTCCTGCTGGGACCAGGCTATAAGGAGGAGGAGGCTGCCCAGTTTGAATGCAGAGGGGACAAGAGCTGGACTTTTTAGGGGGGCAGTCTCGGGGGAATAGATTGGGACAAGAAGTGGGGGGCAGGGACAGAAACTGGGACTGGAGCATTGCCTGGCCTCCATGTTGGTGAATGTCAGGTGAAATTGACTTTGCTAGCATAGCACTGTATGAGTGCAAGGAGGAGGGACACTTTACAACTCTGCTCTGACTTTACTGAATTAGGCTCGTTATGAAGCCAAAAAGCACTAGAAGCTGAGATGGTAACTTCCCACGTTAAACAGAGATCTCTGTTTTTATATCCAGAGCTGGTACTGGGGCCATATGACCCCACTGTCTGCTATGGATGTCCCCAGGATTCATTCCATGACTGGAGAAGAATCAGGCAATGTCTCAAAGCTACTGCTGCAACCAGTGGTTAAAGAACACTAAAACAGGAGGGGCAGCTCACCATTGTGGGTGGTTGCATGCCACTGTCATAAACAAACTAGGGAAATACAACCTAGATGGAGCTACTATAAGGTGGGGGCATAAGTGGTTGGAAAACTGCTCCCAGAGAGTAGATATCAGTGGTTCACAGTCAAGCTGGAAGGGCAATCAAGGGAGGTCCCGCAGGGATCTGTTCTGGGTCTGGTTCTGTTCAATATCTTCATCAGTGATTTAGATAATGGCATGGAGAGTACACTTATAAAGTTTGCGCACGATACCAAGTTTGGAGGGGTTGCAAGTGCTTTGGAGGATAGGATTAAAATTCAAAATGATCTGGACAAACTGGGAGAAATGGTCTGAAGTAAATAGGATAAAGTTCAATAAGGACAAATGCAAAGTACTCCACTTAGGAAGGAACAATCAATTACACACATACAAAATGGGAAATGACTGCTTAGGAAGGAGTACTGCTGAAAGGGGTCTGGGAGTCATAGTGGATCACAAGCTAAATATGAGTCAACAGTGTTACATAAAAAGCAAACATCATTCTGGAATGTATTAGCAGGAGTGTTGTGAGCAAGACATGAGAAATAATTATTCCGCTCTACTTTGCACTGATTAGGCTTCAGCCGGAGTATTGTGTCCAGTTCTGGGTGCCACATTTCAGGAAAGACGTGAATAAATTGGAGAACATCTAGAGAAGAGCAACAAAATGATTAAAGGTCTAGAAAACATGACTTATGAAAAAACTGGGTTTGTTTAGTCTGGAGAAGAAGACTGAGAGAGAGGACATGATCAGGGCCGGTTCTAACTATTTTTCCGCCCCCAGCAAAAAAAAAAAAAAAGAGCGCCGCCCTGCCGTAACAACCCCCTGAGTGCCGCCTTGCCGAAACAAAAACAAAAACTCCTGAGCACTGCCCCGCTGAACCAAAAAAACAAACACCCAAGCGCCTCCCTGCCTAAACAACAAAAAAAAAACCCGAGTGCCGCCCCGCCGAAACAAAACAAAACAAAAAAAACGGAGCGCTGCCCCACCACCCCAAGATTGGCCATCCCTTAGAAGGTGCCACCCCAAGCACGTGCTTGGTCAGCTGGTACCTGGAATTGACCCTGGACATGATGAACAGTCTTTGAGGACTTAAAAGGTTGTTATAAAGAGGAGGGAGAAAAAATTGTTCTTGTTAACCTCTGAGGATAGGACAAGAAGCAATGAGCTTAAATTGCAGCAAGGGAGGTTTAGCTTGGACACTAGGAAAAACTTCCTAACTGTCAGAGTTGGTAAGCACTGGAATAAATTGCCTAGGGAGGTTGTGGAATTTCCATCATTGGAGATTTTTAAGAGGAGCTTAGACAAACTAGGGATGGTCTAGATAATAGTTAGTCCTGCCATGAGTGCAGGGGACTGGAATAGATGACCTCTCGAGGTATCTTCCAGTCCTACACTTCTATGATTCTATGCGGCAAAGTGACATGTGGTGTGATGGGACATGACATGGGGAAGAGAATGGGAACAAAGGAATAAATGTGTCTGAAAACAGTCAGTGTAGGCCTATAGCCAGCCAAATAAAGTGTGCATGTGAATGCACATACCCAGAGTGTGGTACTGTGCAGGGGAACATCCCTTACCCTAGTGACCTAATACACCCATACATCTGCTGTTTTCACTCCTACCATTCCTTAGAATCATGAACACTATCATTTCATGATCCCTTTCACCCAAGCTGCCTTCCACCTTCAGATTCTCAACTAGTTCCTTCCTGTTTGTCAGGATCAAATCCAGAATAGCCTGTCCTAGTTGCTTTCTCCACCATCTGCAATAAAAAGTTGTCTCCAGTGCAACTTGTTGGATAATCTGTGCCCTGCCGTATTCTTTTCCCAACAGATGTCTGAATATTTGAAGTCCCCCGTCACCACCAAGTCCTGTGTTTTCGATGATTTTGTTAGTTGTTTAAAAAAAAGCCTCTTCCATCTTTTCTTCCTGGTTAGGTGGTCTAACATGACATCACCCTTTAATTCTTATCCAGAGACTTTCAACAGATCTGACTTCCCCTTCCATCTCAACCCCAGTGCAAGTGCAACACCTCTTCCCATTTTTCCTTGCCTGTCCTTTCTGAACAAGCTGTACCCTTCTATACCAATGTTCCAGTCATGTGAATATCCCTCTAAATTATCTGTGATGCCAATTATCTCGCAATTGTGATTATTCACTAGTATTTCTCATTCTTCATGTTTATTCCCCATACTTCTTGCATTAGGATACAGACATCTAAGCTATTTGTTAGATTTCCTCTCTATATTCCCTCTTTTCTCTCTTTTGTGCCTACTGTGATTGCCCATGTTCCCCCCAGATTTCAACCCTTCACTCAGGTTTCCATGTTTTGGACTTACCTATGGTTTTTGTCTCCTGCCCCTGTTGATCCTAGTTTAAAGCCTGCTTCTCTAGGCTAGCCAGTCTGTATCTGAAGATACTCTTCTCCTTCCTCGATAGGTGGACCCCATCTCTGCTCAGCAGTCCTTCTTCTTGGAACTGTATCCTATGATGGAGGAATCTAAAGCCCTCCTGCCAACACCATCCACGCAGCCATATATTTACCTCCAGGATGTGTCTGTCTCTGCCTGGGCCCCTACTCTTGACTGGAAGGATCAATTAGAACATCACTTGCATCCCAACTCATTCACGCTCACTTCCAGACCCCTGTAGTCACTTCTGATCTGCTGAAGCTCATACTTTGCGGTATCATTAGTGCCCACATGGATGAGCAGCATGGGGCAGTAATCAGAGGGCTGGATGATCCTGAGAAATCCTTCTTTAATGTCTCTGATGTGGGCCCGGGCAGGCAGCACACCTCTGGAATGCCAGGTGAGGCCAGCAGATGGATGCCTCTGTCCCTCTTAGAAGAAAGTCACTGGCCATCACCACCCTTCGTTTCCTCTTGGGAGTGGTGGCTGTGATCCTCCCAGCCTTAGGGTACATGGCTTCTCCTCTTCCACCTGTGTGGGAGATGTCTTATCTCTTGTTGCCAGAGCAGCATAATGTTTTTTTTCCTGTGGATGGTGGGTTGGATCTGCGGTGGAGCACTGCCTGCTGCCAGAAGTAACCAGTAGCCCGGTACCTCCCTGTGAAGGAGCAGTTTTCTCCTCCGCTGCTGGTGCTACTGCATTCCTCTCCAGCTGGATTTCTTCCTCAAACTTGGAGGTCTCCCTATGCATGTTTTCAATGAATTCCTCCTGTGCACAGATGCTCCTCAGCATACCCATCTCCTCCTGTAGCTCTCCCCAGCCTGGTTTTCTGTGATGGGGAAATGCAGGCCACAGTCTCTGCAAATCCACACTGGGGCCTGGATAGAGGCATCTATGGTTAGGCTCTCTGTCTGGACACAGGCGCCAGTGGAGGAGCCAGGAGCAGTGCTGCCATTGGCGATAAGGCCTTTCCGAACCATGGTAATTTTATTCTTTCTCCTTCCTAAAAACTCCCTCTCATCCTCTCCTGTTCGCTAGCTCCCCTTGGTCGCTTAGCGTCTGGCTTTTAAACCCTTCTCTCCTAAGTCAGCCATCACAGAAAACCAGGCTGGGGAGACCATCAATGTGAGAGGTGCCTACTGCTAGAATCTCTAAGGGGCAAGTGGGAGAGCTGCAGGAGGAGATGCGTATGCTGAGGAGCATCTGTGCACAGGAGGAATTCATTGAAAACTTGCATATGGTTATCACAAGGTTGAACAAGAATCAAAGGATAGGCAGCTTGTGCCTTGAGAGCACCTACTCAACTAGCAGTTCATAGGACTCTAGCCACAGTCCCCAAACACACAATCCCCAACAGACCACCCTGTAAACTTGCCCTGTACATGTAAGCAACATATTTAAGTGTAGTGAGTTTGTCAAGTCTGAGATGAGAGTTGTTTGCACAAACCACTTTATATGGAGACTTGTTTTAGTAGCCAACATAAAGATTTTATTTCTCTGGGACAATTCTTCAGAGAAGAGGCTGCTATGCCTGCAGCCACTGAAAGGTTGTATATGTACCTGGTGAACTTTTTTTTTTTTTTTTTTTAATATAAATATCTTAATGATGAGGACTTAAACATTGGTACAGTTTTCAGGCTGTCTTGTGTATCATGGACTGATACTGCAAGCTGTGGCTACAGATTCTCCTTTAGCTCAAGTGGATGGGCCTGTGCTTTTGGAGCAGGAGCGTCTGAGTTCTGTTGTTGTTGCCACTGTGAAATTCTGAATGTGACGTGTAATGTTTTGACAATATGAAGTCCAAGATGGCCATAGACATTGTGGTACAAAGTCCTGTGAATAGCAGAGTTCACGGCTTGAAGCCCAGAACTCCTGTGATCAATCCACTAACCTGCTCTCACTCAGCAATGTGCAAGTAAGGTCAGGCTTGACAAAGCTCTGGCTGGGATGATTTAGTTGGGGATTGGTCCTGCTTTGAGCAGGGGGGTGGACTAGATGACCTCCTGAGGTCTCTTCCAAACCTGATATTCTATGATTCTATGATAAGTGTCAGTTTTTGAGCAAAAGTGACTGTTTTGATTTCACAAACGTCTAAATAATTAGAACTATTTGTCAATCTTGTGCATATGCAAAGCATTTTGCAAAAATTCTGCAACTTCCTGGACAGTCTGTAAACTTGAAACTGACACATTTTGTCAGATTCTCCTCCTCTTCCGCCTAGCTGCTCCCCTCTCGCCACCCCAACAAAATAAAAAACCAACTCAGAAAACGCCTTTAATTACAAAATTTCACCCAACAGTGTGGTGACACAACAACTCTATAGCTCTTTGGATCGGGGCAGTCTCTTACTATGCTTGCACAATGCCTACCCAATGGGTGCCTGATCCTACTTGGTATCCCGTGGCACTGTAAAGCAGTAACGTTGCCTGTTGAAGAAAATTCACATTCATGTTTAATGCAGCCCTCTGATTCAAATTTCCATCTTGATGTCTCGCCCAGCCCTATTGGGAAGTTTCCTTCATTGCCTGCCACATGCATGGCACTGTTGCTCCCTCCGTACATTCATGCCAACTTTAGCCATCTGGAAAAAGATTTCCCCTTGCCATCCTGGTTCACACTTCCAAATATAAACCTTTCTTCCCCCCACATTTAGCGCCTATAATTACCTCTTTACTCCAGTGCCAGCAGTCCTCAATCAGGCAGTGTTATTAACAGAGAGAAAAGAGAAGGGGAGGGAGAGGTGAGAGAGAGAGCCACAAAACTTAATTTAATCACAGCACCCCATGCTCAATTTAACAGACACAACGGCTCAGAATGGGGTCCCTGTGCAACGGGAGGGCAATCAGTGGAGCGTCCCTGGAAAGAATTAATTGTGGATGACAATGTGTAAACAGTGCAGATGAATAGGGCGTGCAGGTGTGAGCCACCGGGGCCATCCCAGGGACTTTTTCACACGAATTTCAGCTCCTGCACTGCTGACCTGCTCCCTAAAACATGATTAGTATCGGCGTGGAGAAACCATTCAGGGTGTCAGGACTTGGCACATATTAACTAGCTCTGGGGCGAGGGGAGGGAGAACTTTGGGGGCTATGAAAGGAGGAAGTCTGGCGGACAAGAGGAGATTGTTAAAGGGCCAAAGCATCCTTGTCGCTCTGAGATGCACTCAAAGAAAATCCAAGAGAGCTGAAGTTGAGAAGCATTTAATGTTCCCCAAGCTGTGCCGAAAACAAGACATTGCATCGCAGAACACTTGCTGTGCGTGTCTGTGATAAATATTCATTATATTTATGTTACTGACTTTCTTCTTTGCTGTGGCTGCGCAGCTCTAGATTCTTCATCTTGAGAGATAAGCAGTCAAAACAAGCCAGGAAATTAATAACACAGCTGCACTGAAAACAGGAAAATTCTCCTCAGTAACGTGGCCACTATTCAATAGATAAAAACCCCCCTTTGCCAACACACTGGTATACATAAGGAGATACATACAGGTGGGAGATTTGGGTAATGGGCCTGATTTACAGAAGACAGGCTGTATACACCCTGGCCTCTTGCAGCCAAATGGGGAATTCATGTGGAGAGGACAACCGCTGTTGCTTGTGGTTTTTCCACTAGTGTCAACAGCGCTGAGTGCTGGTGGAGACTCTTGAGGGGATGGGCTGGATCAACGCATCTCCTGAACCCTACAGCACTCCATCCCCCTGAAAGGAGCCTTCCACAACCCCCCAACCACTTCAGTGACCAGGATTATCACTGGTGGAATCTGACCTTGCAGTGCACTGAGAAGTGGCTCTGTAACAATGCATTGTGAAGTTCCAGAGCTAGGCCCACTTCCTCAAAAGTATTTAGGCTCCTAACTTCCATTGAAATCAATGAAAGATGAGAGCCTAAATATCTTTGTGGATCTGGATCTTTGTGTCTGTCATGATTCCATGGCGGATGTGCTCAGTTTACAAGTAACAAGATGATTCTTCTAACTGCCAGCAATACAAACTCACCCTAGAATCTGACAGTTATGCTGAGTTCTTTGCTACCCTTTATGATCTTTGCAATGTTGTTGTAGCTGTGTTGGTCCCAGGATATTAGAGACACAAGGTGGGTGAGGTAGCAGCTTTTATTGAACCAGCTTCTGTTGGTGAGAGACTTTATAGCTTTGCTAGACACTAAAAATCGTGGATTTATGGCTCGTTACAACAGTCTGTAACCCAGTGATCCTCCTTTGTCCTATGACTTGCAAAGGTCTGAACTGCCCACTTCACCTTGAATGGTTTCTTGCAACATGGTTAATTCCTTTGTTTAACAATCTGTTCCATCTTGAATGTAGCTGTGACACTCTGAGGCCTGGTCTACACTACAGGGTTAGGTCAATGTAAGCTTGCATTGAACTAACTGTGGAAGTGTCTTCACTTAAATTTGGCTCCTGCCGACTTAAGTGCCTCTCTATGCTAATTTAGTAACACCACCTCCGAAGTGACGTAGTGTCACAGACAATGTAATTAGGTTGATGCAGTGTCAGTGTAGACAGTGTGTTGCTTACATTGACTGTTACTGGTTTTCAGAAGCCCTCCTACAATGCCCCACAGTGACAATACAATCAATACAAGTGGTCCTGAGAATGTGCACCGCCAACACAAAGAACCACGTGTGCACCCA
Organism: Trachemys scripta elegans; assembly: GCF_013100865.1. NCBI lineage: Eukaryota > Metazoa > Chordata > Testudines > Emydidae > Trachemys > Trachemys scripta. The sequence goes on along the minus strand of NC_048301.1, from coordinate 66,923,644 downwards.
CACAACTGATGTAATAACTGCATTGGCTGTATGCTGATGAAAGTTAGGTCAACATAACTCTGTAGTGTAGATATGGCCCGAGTACCTTTCCCAGACCTGAGGAAGAGCTCTGTGTAGCTTGAAAGCTTGTCTCTCTCACCAACAGAAGTGGGTCCAATAAAATATATTACCTCACTCCCCTTGTCCCTTTATAATCTGTAAGCAAGAAAGATCTTGCAACTGGCACTTGATTAACAATTCAGATGGTGATGCATTAGGCAGAATAGACTCTGTCTTAGTCACCCATGGCTGTGTTAGTAATGGAGGGTTAACAGAAGTTAAGTGTCAGTACTAAAAATATGTATGTCAGTCAAATCACCAGAACTGCTGGCCAAAATGCAAAGTGAACTTTGCTGAACACTTCTGAAATTCAGGCTTCTTATTTTATTTAGATGCCTAACTATAGACTTGGGAGCCTAATTTTAAGCACCTGTTTGTGAATCTTGGCTGGGGATAATACTGATTACATTTGAGTACTTTTGTGAGGCTTAAGTCACAGCGCGTTATCCTGCTCATGCTGCAGTCAATGGGAGTCTTGCCACTGACTTCAATGGCAGCAATGCCAGGTTGTGATGTTTGTACAGTAAATCACATTGACCTTCATGCATGACAGGTGCTGTATAGGTGCCAAAACTCATGCCTGATATAACTCCGTTGAATTGTAGATATGAGATGAAGGGCTGTTATAGTTTTTGCTTATTATTTGTTAAGCAATAACAGTGTCCTAGGTGCTGTACAAGATAGAAATAAAATCACATACATGCCTCATGGACAGGGCCGGCTCCAGTCACCAGCTGAGCATCTGGTGCTTGGGGCGGCAGATTGTTCTAGGTGGCATTCTGCCCAATCCTAGGGCGGCACGGCCGCTTTTTTGTTGTTGTTGTTCTTGTTCCGCTCCGGCCACCCTGTAGGGGGCGGCGGCGTGGAGAACCAGAGCGCCCTGTAGGGCAGTCCTCTTCCTTCCCTCCCCGCCGACCGGAGCGGAGTCCTCGCGGCAGGAGACGGCGCAGCGGGAGGGGCCGCATGGCAGCGCCCCTGCTGTAGCCCTGCCCCCCCTTCTCTCTCTCTCCCGCCCGCTCGCTCCCCCTACCCCTAAATTTTTAAAGGGAGGTTAATGTGCTAGAAATTTCTTTGGCTAGTCAGATTTCTCCCTTTTTATAAATCTAGCTCCTTGATAGCTTCATTTCAGGTAAAAAAATGTGCAATATTCAATTCTGATGTCAAAATGTCCCATTATACTAAAATAAGAGTGATAAATGCAATATTTAAAAACTTTTTGGAGTCACATTTCAGAAAACAGGTGCCTGAATTCTGCTTGAAAAGTATTCATGCATGAGTGCCAACTGATAATTCTGCATGCAAAAAAAGTAAATGCCGAAAGCCAAGTTCTCTTCAAGAGCTCTTAAGTGATGCTCTGAGGGCTAGTCTGACACACACTTGCATTGCAAGAATTAAATCTGTTTTAATTTACACCTTTGATTATTTCAGTGCAAGTTCTGTGGGTAGACACTATTATTATTTTAGTTTAGTTTAAGTTTGTGGGGTAAAAATTCCAACAACTTGGGTTAAGTTGATAAGAAACTGTGATAACAACATCTCAAGTTTGTACACTGTAAAGTAGGGATCCAGAACATATTTTTATTTATTTATTTTGCTCAAGTGTTTGCTCTTTGCTCTGTAATAATAACCTGGATGATTCTAACAAACAGTAAATTGGATGACTTGGTAGAATAGCATCAAATATCGATGGTCACAAAAAATCAATAGGTCAGTAGCCTTAGGATGCTCAGATAACAAATTTCAAATGTGAACAGGATGAAATGGTGACATTAAATTAAATTAGAAAAATAAATGAAATGTAATTAAAAGAGAGGAAAACTATTTGCCAGAATTCAGTCTGGGGAATCGAGATTTGGATAATTTGAATTCGGTGAGAGGTGAGGGAACCGGAAGATGAGTTGGAAATGCTGTGCTGGGATTATTTCTTGAGGCTTAATCTACACTGCACACATCAGTGTAATTATGTCATTCAAGGGTGTGGACAATCCACACCCTGAGCAATGTAGTTATACTGACCTTAACCCCGTGTGTAGACAACGCTGTCGGTGGGAGAGCTTCTCCCACCAACATAGCTACCACCTCTCATGGAGGTGGAGTTATTAAACTGATGGGAGAGCTCTCTCCTGTCGGCATAGAGCATCTTCACCAGATGCATTACGATGGCATAGCTGCATTGGTGCAACTGCGTTGATGTACATTTGTAGTGTAGACCTGCCCTAACTCCCACATGGGGTGTGCTGCTGATTTTTATATGATATCCTTCCACACTCACCCCTCAATCTGACATAAAAAATTCCCCCAACCTAGCAGGTTGCTCAAGTTTCCCTGTGGACCAGGCCAAATATCAGTAGTTTACAAGGAAAACCAGTAGACTTGGCAGGTCACTTTTTGCCAGCATCATCACAGGCTCTCCAGCCAGCCCTCAATGCTGGCTGCCTCATAAGTAGCCAGACGCAGTGGGTGGAGAAAGGTGCAGATGAGGCAACCAGCAGGGGGCTTGAGGCAATGAGAGATGCTCTGCTCAAAGCACAGCAGTTCTCTAGCTTCTTGCAGCCACAGTACACTGACCCCCACCTCACTATGCCCACAGATACCCCTCCACACACATACAAGCCCACCGGCTCCTCACTGTTTGTTCCCCTCCTTTCCAGTAAAGCAACCAGCAGCTCTAACCCAAGTGTCTTAGGGTGGAAGGGTGCAGCCAAGTCCACCTCCTCAATGGTTCCTTCATTGCTCCTTACCCTAGCTCCTTCCTTGCTGGTTCAAGCAACTCCTTTCTTGCTGGTTCAAGCTGCGAATTCTTTTCTTGGCTGGGCAGGGGCTGCAGTGAGCAAAGAACGTCCTTGCCGACAGTCCCTCAGCACTGGCTGGGACACCAGCTCCCTAGGATGGATGGCCCAATTCCAGGACCATTTCAGCTAAACCAGGACTCTTGCCAGGTATGTCTTTACCACCTTTAATTTTTACCACCTTTCATTTTTTGGAAACTTGGTGTGCTATATTTGGAAGACCTGAGCCTTGAAAAAGCTATAAAATCTGATCAAAGGGATAGCTCATACTTAACCACCAGACACTTTATCAGTGCCTACAACTGTATTTCTGGGTCTTTGCCCAGGTAATGCCTGATGTTCCCCTTTCTCTCCCCTACACTCGCCTGCCACAACTTATTCCCTGCAGAAAAGTTTCTATGGAACAAAACCTCTGTCAAAATGCAGAGACCCTAGAAAACTGAATGAATACGTGCTTTGTAACAGCGAACAACTCTTGTGTATGGTCACCTGAGCTAGGCCCTCAGCTGGTGTAAATGGGCAGAGCTCCACTAGAGCACAGCTAATTGACACCAGCCCATAAATGTCATTCTGCACTGATGGGGCATCTTTCCTGTGAGGATTACTTTACAGACACTGACTATCGCAGCATCGTGGTGAGCTGGGTGAGTATTGGCTCAGTTTAAGAGATGAGGAAATGGGTACAGAAGAGGTAAGTGCCATATCCAAGGCTCCACAGAGAATCAATGAAAGGGCTAAGAAAAGGGAAGATAATGATCCCCAGCTCCTGTTAAACACAAGACCACAATCCTATCCCTCATTTTTACAGAATCCACATTTCAACCCTATCAAAAAGACCTCTGTGAACAGAATACTTACATGGGGGCAAACTCTGCTTCCTTGCAGCCTCCTCAGTAAGCCTGGAGGTTCCCAGACACCATGGAGCCAGTACAGTTCTGCTGCATGGGGAGGGAGAGTGGAGAGTGCAGGATATGGGGAACCTACCCAGGGATGCACACCCTTTCTTCACTGCAGGATGCAGATCCACTGTTGCACACGGGGCTTTGAAAGGTAGAGGTAATAGCAGAGCCTGGTGAATCCTCCAGCCTCTGTCCCCGTGGAGTGATTTCATAGGAGGCAGGGTGGCTTTAGTGGTGGTGGTGACTATGGAGTGGTGGGAGTGGGAAGGATTCCTTTGCCTTGCCCCCTCTAGAACCTCTTGTATTTGGGCTGTGGATTTGGGGAAGGATTGACCCCAAAATCTGAACATTTACACAAGAAGGAACAAGTAGTTTTTCTAAATTACCTTCCCATTTGTACTGACCCTCTTCCTGCTGATTTATAGTAACCATCAATATTTGATGTTCTTCTACCAAGTCAGCCAATTAACTGGAACCAGACACAGATACAACACGTGTTCCTCACTCAGGGATGATTCTCTAGGACCCAAATGGCTGACCATATCAAGAGGTCTGGTCTGAAAGTCCAAGACACCAGTAGACATGCACAGTCCTGATTTCAAATGATTTTGCCAATGCACTGACATTCCCCATCTCACCTTTTGGGTGCGTATGTGATTGTGAGAGGGGGAGAGACTTAGAGGAGAACATTAGAAGTTCTCCATAACAACCAGAACAACATTATGGTCACTATTACTGAGTGGTTCACTTACATTTGCCTGTTGGAACAGATCCTGTGCTCCACTAAGAACTAAATCAAGAATTGCCTCTCCTCTTGTGAGTTTCAGGACTAGCTGCTCCAAAAAGCAGTCATTAGTGATGTCTAGAAACTTTATCTCTGCATCCTCTCCTGAGGTAACATGTTCCCAATCAGTATGGGGATAGCTGAAATCCCCCATTATTGTTGGGTTTTCTGTTTTTGTAGCCTCTCTAATCTTGCTGAGCATTTCACACTCACAGTCACCATCCCAGCCAGGTGGTCGGTAGTGTATCCCTACGGCTATATTTTTATTAGTCAAGCATAGAATTTCTATCCATAGAGATTCTATGGTACAGCATGGTTCATTTAAGATTTTTAAAATATTCAACTCTATGCTTTATTTCACATATAGTGCCACTCCTCCACCAGAGCAACCTACTCTGTCATTCCTATTCATACCCTGGTATTACTGTGTCACATTGATTATCATTGTTCCACCAAGTTTCTGTGATGCCTATTATATCAATATCCTCATTTAATGCCAGGCACTCAAGTTCACACATCTTAGTATTTAGACCTCTAGCATGTGTAAACAGGCACTTATAAAATTTGTCAATATTTAATCGTCTGCCTTCATGTGATGTAATTGAATGGGTCTTTCTTTTGTTTGACTGTTTATCTCCAGTTCCTATCTGTGCTTTATCAACTTCTCTTTTTTACTAGGATATAGAGTTTCCCCTTTAATAAATCCTTCCCTATGGGATGTCTCTGTCTGAACTGTGTGCTCCTCAGCACTTGTTGGCTTCCCCCCGGCCCTCAATTAAAGATGCTACAGTTGGCCACCTTTCTCTGTTTCCTCATAAACACCTTTGACATTTGTAATTAGATGCACTTGACAAACTCAGGTTCTGACATCAAAACCATTTCTATTCTGCAAGAGAGGGTTCAACCAGGTATCTTGCTTCTCCCTGCCTCCTGGCCAGCATCTCTGTGAGACTAGAGCTTTTGCAGTGCACTTGACCCTGAATTGGAGTTTCTGATTTCTCTTGTACTAGGGCAGGAAAACAGGTTACGCCCAGAAGACTACACCAGTGGTTGGGGGAATTGGAACTTTGGAATCATTTGGAGGGACAATCTTTCGCCAAATAGGAGAATTAACACTAGAGGAGACTGTAAGCTATTTAGCTTCCCTATCCAAGATACGAGGTAGGAGGAATTCAGGACCTGCTTGAGGAAGTTGTTGCGGGCTCTAGGAATATGGAGGAAGGGTTGTGAGGAAAATGTCATACGGTATGGACCAACATCCAGACTTCTGGGTGCTATACCAGAATTGGCACTCCAATAGTTCACCTATCCCTCTGGCTTAGTTTGTGAGATCTGAAGCTGAGGTGGTTTGGCTCCAGCACGGAGCCCTAATGATGAGGCCATATCAGTAACCACTAACACTCTCCAGCTTGGGTGTTAAAATATAATATGAATGATTGAGGCACTTGGAATGCGAGAGTCTCTGCTGCTTTATACTGAATCTGAGGCACAGACAGTGAGGCTTGCGGGGCTCAAAGTGAGAATATTTCCTTTTGTTGACTAGAGATGGATCAACTAGCGCTAATAAAGTAAAACCTGACCAAACCAAACCGTCCCCCAAAACTCAGGCTGAGTACTATTTCTCTGGGTGGGGCCAGAGAAGTTTGAGTGACTTGTTTTTCCTGCCATGTTTTTAGGCATCTGCACTTCTCATTCCAGCTGGTGGTCCACAACAGAGGCAGGTTCCTTAGTTATTAATTCACTATTATTAAATCTTATCTTGCATTTTTCTGAGTTCCACTAATTAGGGTAGATTCAGAAAATGGTGCAAGGAGGTGTAAATGATGGCAGAAACTGGCAATGTATTGATTCAGTACATCTCTTCCCATCCCACACCAACCATTCTAACCATGCTGCCTTCCCACTCAGTGCTTGGGTTGTGATGGACAGGAGGTTACAGCAACTTTCCACCACTGTGACATCCTTTCTAGGAGACACCTGCCACCTCAGAGATCCTTTACTTGACTCTATGCCAGCTTCTGCTGGTGTATATAATTTAGCTCACTGAGTTATCCCAATTAATAAATAAAAGTGAAGCAAAACTAAAAAAACCTGCATCTATTTTCTTGTATAATATCTATATGAAGATCATTAATAACGTGCATTAACAATGCGAGTAAAATCTGAGACTCTATTGAAAATCTATAGGAAATTTGCCTTTCTAATGACATATGGTGTAAAAGTCAATTACTAACAGAGCAGGAGGAGCCCATATCTGCTGATCTGATTACTAGTTTAATAACAGAGAAAGTGGTGATGAAATGATAGTGGATGCTCTTACATGTTTCTTGGTGGGGGGAGAATGTCCCCTCCAATGTCATAAGGGTGGCAAAGATACTCATGTCGGTGGTTTCTTTCACACCTTAAAGAATGTGTGAGGTGTCATCTTGGGTCTGCCAAAAGATAGTGGATTTTTGCCTAAATTGAAGTATTGGCTTGACCTGATGATAGATCAAAGTCTAATGAAAGAGATTCTGGGGAGAAGGAAGGGGGTGGAAATGTGGGTAGGTGAAAGACCGATTGCAGAAGGGTAAAGGAAGGCACGTTTTGAGAATGCTTGCGAGATGCTTTGCTGTTTTTTCCTCTCTCTCTTCCCCAAACACTTTGCTTCTCATCTGTGCTAGTTTTCTTACCACTTGGGCCCAGAGTGGTAGGTTGCATTTGCCAGGCTCAGATGATGCCTGCTACAGTCCTGGTGCTAGCTAGGCTAGAGTACAGAGTACTGCTGGCTGGAGATGGGGGTTCCAGTTTTGGTAAAACTGCCACAGTCCGTTTCCATCATTCAAAACACATGCAGCTCCTTTCACTTCTAGATCACTCGCTGAAATCAAGTCCAGGTAGGCAGGGACCCCGAAAGTTAACTGACAAGCTGCTTGGTGCTTTGAGTAAGGGGTCTCAGTCCATTACCTAGTGGAAACACATTCTGAAGTGATCACTTGTTGGTCATCTTAGCCGAGGTTAAGGACTGAACAAACTGTGCCATCTGATCTCCTCTCTTTGCCCTGGAAGTAGTCCTTCCAGGTCAGGACTGAGGCACATTCATGTGGGGAAGCTGGCAACGCAGCTGCCCATGCTGTACCCTGTTTTATTGCTTGAGGACTTAAGATAAGAACACTATACTGACATGACTTTAATACAAAACAAAAAAAGCTAAACTGGGTCCCAGTGAAGCTTTTTGAAGGAACACACTTAGAGAAGCAAGATGGTAGATTGCTGGGACATTCATCTACTTTGCTCCAATTCCTCCTCTGGTCCTGCGCCTTTGCTGAAACTTTCGGCTCACCTTGTGCTATGGAAAGCAGTAAAGAAAAAGCTTCCTCACTCACCCCATTTGATTCCTCACTGTCACCTTCTGTCAGGAACAAGGCCCTACAGCTGTGCCTGCTCAGTCTCCTTGACAGCGTAATGAGCACAGCTGGGCTGCATCAGCTAGACTGCCTGATGGAATGCCCTGCCTGATTGTCTGAGGAAGCTAGCAAGTTTGCTATTAAGCCCAGCAGCAGTAGTAGTGGTTTGCCAGCTGCTCCAAGCATTTATCTATTGCTGTGATAATTCTTGCACCTCCTTGTGCCTAGCCTCACTCCAGGTAACCTGGTTCTGACTCTCGGATCAAATTTCATCTCTGGTATCTGGCCTCTGACCCTGGGCTCCAACTCCTGGTTCTTAACTCTGTCTGTGATTCTTGGTTCTGGTAGTTGGCTACTGAACTGTCTTTGGCCACTAGGCATGACCACCTGCACCCTGGTTCCTATCACCTGCACAGGAGCAATCCCCAAGTTCTTGTGAATGTTCTTCTAATGGAAACCTCTTCAGTTTCTTGGCTCTTCTTACACCAACTATCTATGGGCTTGGCAAAGAGGGCCCTCAGGCAGAGTTTTAGAAATAAATGATTTTTAATAATATCTGAATTATTTGCATAATGAGTCCAGTGTAATTAAAGGCTCTGGCATGCACCATATAGAGTCCTATCCCTGTCATTACCTTGGAAATAACTTGTGTTAGCAATGCAGCTGGACTTCTCCCAAAGGACCACCCTATGATGAAACTACTATGCTTTATTGTAGCAGTGCTGAGCTTTCATCATGGAACCTGAACTCATGCAAATGACCTAGTTTTGCATTCAACTCAGCCCAAGTTTGCCTGTAGGAAAGTGACCCAAGGCTTAGTTTCCAGCAAGCCTCAGCCAATTTATGGCTTGACACTGAAAACATCTGACGCTCGGTTTTATAGGACTTCAGGTTGAAAGTATGGGAATCTGGATGGTTTTGATTGATATTTACTTTGTGTTTTGAGTTGCTTGAACCTACAACTCAGGAGGGGAGCTCATGCAAATCAAAACCAATAACAGCAGAGTGCATGCCTATGTCAGCAAACCACTTTCTAGGGAATATGCAGCCTTGTGTAACATGGCAGCCACCTTGTAATGTAATGTGCATGTATTTTGACTGTCCTCTACAGGTAATCCTGAGTATAGTTGTTATTTGTACAGGAAATGACTATTGGACTCCAGTATCTAAAATCCTTAACACAAAGTTGGATGCATAGCTGTTAATTACTGTAATTTTCTCTACAACACCAATATTAAGGTCTGATTTCTCTTGTAAAGAAAATTGTATCTGTGAATAATAAGCCAAACAGCTAACTAGAGAAAATTTAAGGTGAGTGGGTAAGAGATGTCAGTATAGCAGATGTAGGGTGTATACATACATATACAGAAGACTGAAGATCAGTGGTAGAAACTTGCAACTTAACTATAGCTATCACATTACATTACGAATGACCTACTATAACCTGTTACAACTAATATACAGGGCAGGTATAGTCTCAATACTACTTTTTACACTGGAATGTATTATGCTATACATATCTTACCTCTCTGAGATTGGTCTTGTTCAAACAGGAAGCCTCACTTTTGTTGCCCAGGCTATTAAAATTCACTAAGGTACCTTGTTTTAGGTATGCCCCAAATCAAACAGTGATAGGAAAGAGGGCATAAAATAGTTTAACATCAGAAAGATTCTGATAGCACATCCAAAGCTATGCTTATGACTAATTTTTCAGAAGAAAGGATTTTAGAATGCGGAGGCAAACTTGTTCTAATTGCCAGACAACAGATATCTTCCCAATTCAGAGTTGGATCAACCCCCTACAACACAGTAGTGGCTTGCACAACTATTGAGCAGGAAGGTACAGTGCCTAGGACAAGACACATCCTTCCTCAACTTGATGTACCTGAAAAATCAATATTAGCTGTCAGCAGTAGTAGGGCTTTTATCCTCTTTAGGCTGCAGCTGGCCACTAGAGGGCAACAGTATCAATAATTTTTTACATTACAGATTTAAATTTCAATTGCTGCACTGTATGTGTGTAATAAATTGTTGTATAGATGAGTTATGCAAGCAAGAATGTCTTAAAAATGTGTATCTTTTACAACAGACTCTGAAATACTTACCTACAAACATTTATTTACAGAAATACATGGTAAACCTGTCCTTTAACCACTCTAATGATCTCTTTTCCTTCTGTCCGTTAAGTGTTTTTTGTGTTCCTGCCCTTGTTGCCTTTTGTATATAATAGAGGTGAAATACTTGACTTATTCCCAACTGACAGTATATCTTGTCATTGAACCCCCAAGATTTTACATACTTCTTGAGTCAGATTTTGCAAGTGAATTTACCCAATTTGCAAACAGATGTGCTGTTGCTGTGTGCAACTCTTGAATTTCTGGTTGTGCAAAAGGGAGCCCTTGAAAGCACAGGGTGTGCCATTCTGGATGGGCATACTGAGAGACTGCTTTGGAAAATTTGGCCCGTAATGTTTTAGAAAACAAATCTATCTGAGGAACAGTCTCCTTGTGGAGTGCATGTGTATTCTTAAAAATTGGTGCTGCTAGTTTTGCTTTAATATACCTGCTTCTTGGGATCGGGACCATCTTTTCACTATATGTGTGTATGATACCCAGCACAGTAGTACCCTGATCCCTGACTAGGGCCTCATTGTGTTACTACAAACCAACAATGAATGATACCCTTGTATGAGTGTGAATGTGGTGTTCCAAAATGTACAGGCAACTTCTTGTTGGATGGGAGTGGGCTTGACTTGCCATTCAAGGGAAGGAAGAAAGGAGCCACCAGATCAGGGAATGGGGCCCTGAGCAGCCTGCACTCCCCATCTCAATGGTAAAGAGAAGCCTGTGGTCCTAATGTAGTGTCTGATCTAAAGCCCCTTGTAATTAGTGGATTGACTTCATCGAGCTTAGCATCTGACCTGTAAAGAGGCGCCCCCCCCCAAGAGGCAAATCCTGTCCCATCCTCCGTGGGCTTGGGAAGGACCTGCCTACCCAGAACTGCTGTGGTCCCACTGCCTGGAGGATGCTCAGGATCTATGCATTTAGTTTCACCAGGATTTCCTGGATACTGCCACAGAATGAGGAGATGGGGATGGGCTGGTGAACCTGCTGCTGCACAAACCTGCCTGCTCTTCTCCCAGTGAGAAGCAGAAAGGGCAAGTAGAAGGAAAGTTACCCCAGCCCTGAAACTGGAGTAATGGCTGTGGTCCGGGGAAAAATTCCTCTTCCTCTCTGAGGAGATTCCCCACTGCACACCTCATCTGCCCTGGGGAGGGCTGACCAGGGCCACCCTAAGGGGTGAGCAAGTGGGGTGGTTGCCCTGGTTGGCTTCCCCTAGGGAGTGCTGGACTGCTGTTGTGCTGCTTGGCAGTCTGCTGGGTTTTTCTTCATTCTGATTGGCTGGCCATTTTTTGCTTCATTGATTGGCTGGCTCCTTTTTTGCTTGGCCAAAAGGGGCACCAAAAGTTTTCTGCCTTGGCCAGCAAAATGGCTCAGCTGGGGCCACTCATGGGGCTGAATACAGATGTTACAGGCTCTGCATGTGAAGATCACATGAGATCTGCCAGGGCAGAGCTTTGAAAGCATTCCTTAAGAAGACCTGTTCTGTACATTAAAGCTACAGGTGCTGTGATGGTTCTTGTCTTCTCACTGTTCTTTTGGGACTGAGACAGCTCACAGTACCTCCCATGGGGACTGTACTCCTGTATAAATCTTCTGTAAAAGATAGGCAAGTCTATTCACTTGAAGGAGTTTTCACATGTAAATTGAGAGTGCAGGGGGGTATGGTGTGGCTTGTACACAAATATATATATATATACACCTCTACACCGATATAACGCGACCTGATATAACACAAATTCGGATATAATATGGTAAAGCAGCGCTCGGGGGCGGGGCTGCGCACTCCGGTGGATCAAAGCAAGTTCGATATAACGCAGTAAGATTTTTTGGCTCCCGAGGACAGCGTTATATTGAGATAGAGGTGTATATAGTACGTGGGTCAGATCCTACAAACCCTTACTCAGAGTATTCCAGTAATCCCATGGAAGGCACCAGTTGTGTGAGTAAGGTTTACTCATGAGTAAGGGTTCACATGATCAGGCCTCTTATTTTCAAACTTGTTTCTGTTCCCAATAGAGTGGAGCTCTTTCCCTGGCATCTTCTGGCTTTCTTTTATTTATCTCTATATAAAAGTACATACACACATTGCATGTACTTGGCATACTTTATAATACATACATATATGTGTGTGTCTTACAAATATTGCATGTACTTGGCAGAGGAAGGCTTTTCTCTGCCAGCCATTGTCTCCCTGTCAAGGTGCTGTACTCCCCTAAGGAGGTAAATGGGAGCTGAAAGTGCTCAGCACCTCTTGGGAGGTACTCAGGATCTGGCCCACAAGAAGCATTTTTTCACTTCTCTTTGCTTCATCCTCAGTATGTGTTACACTTTCCCCTGCTTTGCAGAGATCATTTGTACTCTCCTGGTTCATTAGCTGCTACCCCCTCCTGTCGTTAGACAAAAAAAAGGGCCTTACTGTTCAAAAGAACACATGCAGCAATCATTAATGCTGACCCTAATTGTGCCAATTCGAACCACTCAATAGCTCTAATTAAAACCTCTCTTGTGCAGGGCATTGAACAGTAACAAAACTGTCACCCTGAACAATCAAATCATGGAATTAAGAATTTTTTTTAGTGGGGTGTGCAAATTTTGTTGCTGCTGTCAAAAGGGTCATCAGAAGAGGATTAAGTGGGGGCTATTGTGGGCTGCAAAGGAGGTTATCTAAAAACAACCCATATCTTTTGGTTACAGTTTGAAACCAGAAGACCCTTAACTCTTTTCTACTCCCATCATCCACTCTCGTACCCACCCCCATGCAGCAAATAACACCTGCAAGCAGAGTAGACAAGCTCTTGGTTACTAGACACATGGATACCACAAGTCAACTTAAACATCCACAAATGGGGATGGGGGTGGGGGGGACCCTTTCCTATCCCTACAGCTTTGTTTCTCAAGGTCCCTGACTACACTTTCCTGTGCACCATAAATAACTCTGCAATTGCATTAATTGGTTGCATATTTGTTGACACTGGGGTGGATGGGGAGGTGGGCTGGTTGGAAGGATTTTTGCTTTTAGTGCTATTTTATACTGCTTTCCTCAGATCTCCCTTAATCCCCAAACTCTCCTCCCCCCATCATTTTGGATTCACATGTCTTTTAGAATAGCTTTATAAGTGTGTGTGTGTGTGTGGGGGGGAAACAGCATTAAAATTCCTTTGATGGCACCCATGCACACACATCTGTTCTGTTAAGTTTCCCCAGCAATGTCTATCAATCAAAAGAAAAAGGGTTATATGTACCTCAGTGGGATATTCCAGAAAGATGGTTGCAGGCAATTATATACTGAATGGCTTCTCTCTGTATGAAGTTTCTGGCAGGAGTCAGGGACAGGATAATTTATATGTATATAAAAATATAAACACTTAAAGGTGCAGAAGTACAAAATTAAGGGAACGATTGGATTGGCTAGCACAAATTCCTGTCTGTGTGTCTCTTTTATTTAAGAGATGAGCTTGTTCTCTGAACTCCAGATCTTGATCCAGATGCAAAAGTCCCCAAACACTTTGAGTGTTCAAATTTATGGCTTTGGTTCAGTCCAGTATTGAGAAAGGTGCCAGTCACAACATTTGGCTCTGGGTCCAAACTACCCCAATGTTTAGTTCTGGGGTTTTGATTTGGGGTACTTTGAGCTAACATTTGCTTCCAGCATATTCTTAGTTTGATTACAGTTGCTAGCTGGGACTTGCTGGTGGAGCAGAAAGGTTCATGATCTAGTATATGGAGCACCTCCCTTTTAATCTATTCTGAACCAATCCCCCAACATGGTGTTATGGGGAGCTTTTGCTAGAACTGACCTCTTCCAGGTGAGGCCACAACTGCCTATGCTGACTGAAGATTCCGTGGCAATTCTCACAGGAGTAGGGCGGTAGCTTTGATGTCTGGGGCAAATTCAAACTCTAGAAACTGCATTTGGCCTCCCTGAATTCCCTCTGCAACCTCATTTGGAAACTGCCTCATCACGTCTTGTTCTAAAGTGTTGGGTAGTGTTATTGCGTGCTGTTGGAGAGCTGCAGCATTGTGCTCTAAAGGCAACTTCATTTCAGTGATGGGTAAAATAAGTCACATTTACCATAACCCTCAACTCAGCCATGACTAGCAGCTCCATACAATATACACGCATCCATTCTGTATCACATAGCAATGGATTGTGGCATGTTTTTAAAGCCCTTTAAGATCTTGTAGATACAGTGTTGGATTAGTGCAGAATATTAACACAGCCACCTGAACTGAAATCCACAGGATAGTTCTGATTTTCAGTGGTCTGTCCAAGGCCCTGCAAATCTGACTCATTAAGACAATGGAAAGGATCCCTAATTTTTTTTCCCCCCAGAAAGAGAGCTGTTGTGTTGTGACATGATAAATCTGGGTCAGTATGTGATTGACACAACTTCATGCTATTTATGTCTTGGCATCATCATGAAGCAGTGTCACAATGCAATTATTTAGTCTTGCTGCAAGATTAACAGAAATAGGTGGTAATCCTGCCTAGCAGCCCAGTTACCTTTCCTCAGATCAATATGCCCAGTGGGGATGGGGGAAAGAAATGTCTTTCATTTGTTTTTGTAAATTGGAGAATCATGTTGAATGTCTTTGATAATACATTGCATTGACATAGGGGAGCATTTCATGGGAGGATCTCAAAGCACTTTACAAATCTTATCAACTGCGACTTGGACCATATGGGGAAATGAGGCACAGAGAGGCTATATGACTTGCTCAAGGTCACCCAGCAAGTCAGCGGCTGAGTTGGGAACAAATCCCAGGAGTCCTGACTAGCTGTCACCTGCTCTAACCACTAGATAACATTACCTCTTTTTCTGAGCTCCACCTTCTATCCATTTAGCCTATGAAACCCAGAAAGCTGCAGTGATATGAGGCATGGGAAGGAAATTTCCGTAAAACCTGCTCCAACCTGAATTCCCATGTGCTGTTTGGAAGATGGGGAGATCCAGGCTGAAAGCAATCAGCCTCTCTGTCCTCATCTCCCGCTCCCATTTCCTTTGCGGCAACATTGGAACCTAGTCGTTTTACTGAGTCCCTTCACTTTAATCTTCAACAGGCCTCTTCTGCTATTGCACCTTGTGTGTGGTCTTTGAACATGTGGCTCAGCAGCTGGAATACCGAATGGGTGGGAAATTATATATATATTTTAAAACAGACTCTGTATCAGTTTAGTACAGAAGTTTGAGCTTTGCTCAACTTCAGATACAGGGAGCTGGTTCTCAGGGCTGCAATTTAGATGCAGGATTAGATGGTGTCACTGTGAAGAATAACAGTCTTAAGACACTGGTGTCTTTCCCCTCATTCAAGAAGGAAAAGACAAGTCCCTACCACATTAGCCACGATAGAAAAGGTGCCACTTTTTAGACTCTGATACAAAACTGTTGGACTAAGGCATCTTAAATTTGCATCTTGCTATTGTCACCTTTCTCTCCACCAGCCCTGAAGATAAGAGAAACCCAAGCCAAAACCAAGGGTCCTCTGTATGGAATATATTTCTGAGTGTTTTAATGTCTCAAAAGATGGGACAATCCAGTCAGAATCAGAACTGTCCCTGGAAGAAGACCAATGTGTGACATTAAATCTTTCAATGCATTTATGTATGTCTATATTTAGGCTTCTTAAACAGATTCAAGTGAAGAAAATAATCCAAATAGAGACATTTAAATAAAAGAGAACCTATGTGCTCCCTGGGCCCAGTTGTCCACAGCCTTGGTCCTTCCTTTGTATTCAGTTACACCTTTGTAAAGCAAGTGGGGTAATGTGCCTAATTGAGCACTCCAATTTGGTAATGTTTTACACACACTTTGCACCAGGTGCCAGGCAGTGGAGAATTAGGACCATTGACTCTGGTGTGGTTGGCTGACTTGTGCAGTTCATATCATTGTAGTCTGAGGGGGAAATTTCCCAAGGGCAGGTCGTTGCATTGTATCCTTAAAGGGCTGGTATGGTGAGAAAATTGACTCGGGGGGGAGAAGGGAGAATCAGACATTCTTACTCCACAGATCTGCTTGCTGTGTGTATTTAGTCACATCTGCTTAGCGTAGTGACAAAAATGAGTTTAAAACTTTATTCTGGTTAGCCTTTCAGCTCTTATTATGCCAGTGGAAAATCAGACCTAGTGGAGGTCTGCTCATCATACCCTGCCAGTAGAATGCCCCTGACACAACCTCTCCCTTCCCTTGCACAGGAGGTGTCAGGGCGGCTTTCTGCTAGCAGGGAGGTCCCCTATGCAAGGGGGATTCTCCACCGACTCTCTCTGGTCTTGGCAGCCCAGAGAATCTGAATCTCAACATTTGTCTCTATTCATTCTCTTCCCAGGTAGGTAGGATAGGCAGAAGGAAGCCCTGCATTAACAAGCCAGATAAAATCAGTTAGAACCAAGCTCCTCTCTTCTGGGATTCATTTGGAGTCCAACCCAACTTAAACTGTGTAGCTCATTCAAAAAACTGGGAAATTCCCAAACAACTTTTTGTTAAAGGTTTTTAAGGTTGAAAATGCATTTCACTGGAGTCCCCATTAGAACCTAAAGCAATACTACACATCCTTTGGGAAAATGCTACTTAACGCTCCATCTCTTCCCACCCCGCAACTTTAGAAAGCCTGGAAAGAAACCATTAGGGAATCTATTCAGTTTCCCAATGCCATATAATCCCTTGGCATTCACTGCCATCTACCTGACTGATCACTGCCTATCAAATCTTAACTTTACCCCCTAACAACAAAATCCTCCCCCTTTTTTATTGGAGGGATTGTACTTACATATGTTCAAACATTCCTCACTGCAAAAAAAAAAAAAAAAGTTGCTATACACCTCTACCACGATATAACGCTGTCCTCGGGAGCCAAAAAATCTTACTGCGTTATAGGTGAAACTGCGTTATATTGAACTTGCTTTGATCCACTGGAGTGCGCAGCCTCCCCCCACCCCCCAAGCACTGCTTTACCGCGTTATATCCGACTTTGTGTTATATCGGGTCACATTATATCGAGGTAGAGGTGTACTAAATATTCTTCTATATTGTAATATCTTCATACACTTTTATAAACCCTCAACCATCTGATCAACATATTTCATAACATCAGTCAGAGCAATCATTTCAATTCTATCCATAAAAATATTCTTGTGCTCCAACACCACATTACACTAAAAAGAAAGTGTGCAGAAGTTTGATGTAACTTATTGCATCCTATGGCTGTCTTCCTTTCAAAAATCTTTACTGCACATTTAATAAGTGATATCAATGTCAGTGTAAATGCAACAGCATATTACCATTACTGAATAAAATAAGAGGGTGAAGTTAAGGTTGGGTGGTGATGAAAGTAGGTTTGTGGTAGTGGGAAATTGTCTGGAACCCCTAGCTATCCATTGTCAGACTTTTAACCGTTCAGGTTTTTAAAGAGGTGTAGCATTGAAGTGTAATACAGTGTTAGTGTGTTTCAATGGGGGTCTAACTAACACCCATTCAATCTAAACTCTTTTTAATAAAGCCTTTTCTTTGGGACTAAGGCCAGGACTACATTTAAACATTAAACTGACCTAGCTACATTGGGCAGACCTGTGAAAATGTTTGTACCTTGATCACTGTAGTTAGGTTGACCTAATCCCCTGTGTAGATGTAGCTAGGTTGACAGAAGAATTCTCTGTTAACCTAATTACCACCTCTCAGAGAGGTAGATTAACTATATTGATGGAAAAACCCTTCTATTGATGTAGGAAGCATCTCCACTATAGCAGCACAACTGCAACACCATAGCTGTGCTGCTGTAGTGTAGACATACCCCGAGTTAACATTTTGTACAGCATCTTAAAGATGAAAATCCCTATGAAGGTGCTGAGTACTATTATTATTATTAAGGTTGGCTAGATGTATATGAGGCTTGATGTTTACAAGTTTCCTGCTTTATTCAGGCATATAATTTTTTTTCTAAAAAGTAATCTACACCCCTTCTGTACTGATATAATCCCCTATAGAAACACCATGACTGTTACTAGCAATACCATATCTATAGGGATTCCAACAATCATCACCATTTCTCCTAGTGCAAATTCCCCTAGTACTGCACCCAGCAGCAACCATGCCTGCAGTGACATAGCAATATTACGTTGTCACACACTATGATTTCAGTCCTTTCAGATATCAGTGATTTTTATGCTTTAGGCTTAATAAGGGTAAAATTCACTTCACCCTCATAAAGCCCAAGTATTCAGGCTCTGTACATGGAAGCTGGGAAGGTGAAATTCATCCCCAGCTTAAGATGGCTGCATAACCTCCTCCACTCCACAGCTGCCACTTCAGCCTATGTGGGGGCTACTCGGGCCAGTGGACCTGTGAAAAAGTGGATCTGCAGCCTTTCCCTGGCCCACCCTCAAATTGCTCTCTTGCATCACTCCTGCGTATTCTGGCATGGATTGCTGTGTGTGACTGATGAGCTGGCAAGCCCCTCTTCCCCTCCTGCAGCCCTTAGACAGTGGAGGGCTTTGTGCTTGTTCTCCTCACCAGAGACGGGTTTCACTCTAAACCCAGACTTCCACTACCAGGGCAATCTGTTATGAGAGTGGAAAGGCTTGACCATCTTTCTATAAGATATAAGGCCAGATAATTTTCTTTTCCCAATACTACTTTGTTTGGGGTAGATGGATGTGCTACTGAAGAGATAATTATCCAGAGCATTCAAGAATCTCAGACTTCAAAAAATTTCCCCAAATTTGCATTTCTTCTTTCTATTATATTTCCTGCTTCCTTCTTGAAACCAAAATCTTCTCTTTTCTTATGCAAAGTGGGCCAAATTTAGCTGTGCCAGGAATGGCTGCAACACCCACTGACTTCAAAGGCAGCTGTACACATTAATCCAGGACTCAATTTTCCCTTTTATTAAAGTAATAATACTTCCTAGAAGTCAGCAAATTATTGTTGATCATAAGTCAGAACAATCACTTCCATTAAACACAAGCAAATGTGGCTTTGGCTTTTACTAGACATAGGTCAATAGACAAGTCCTGTGAAGGTTCTGCAATCTATTCCAATGCAATTCAAATCACAATAGTAATTTTTGTGTCATGTAACACAGACATATGTCCAATTAAACATTTTCCCCAAACTGTCATCAAGACAGCTAATAACTATCTTGTACTGTCTAACAATTTTAAAACACTGTACAGATTGTGTGCAGACTGTTACCATAATAATAATCCTCAACACAAATATGCACATGTTGAGATAATTATTTAATAATGTAAGGTGCATATTGGGTGTAATGTGCCAAATAGCCCAAATTGTACTAATTTAGAATCCCACCTCCAACAACACTGTGTAGTTGGGATGGGGTTTATGAATTCTTTGTGAAGCATCAGGATACTGGGCTTGCTAGAACTTATTATACAGGATCCAACCATTTATCTATCTTCCTTTATTATTTCAGACCTCTCTTTCTTAGAAGTTTTCAGTTAACTACCTGGGCTAAGCTCTCTGCTGGTGTAACACCATTGACTGAAGTGGAGCTGTGTCAGCAGAGAATTTGGCCCCGCAGCCTTAAAAGTGATGGCTGGGATTTTCAAAAGAGCCTATGGGAAGGAGGTAGGCACTCAACTCCCCTAGGCTCATTAGTGCATATGGAACTCCCTGATGTCCCAAGGCCTCTTCCCATTTGCCAGGCATCCTTGGGGAACTAGTGGACAATTAAACGGCAAGAATCATTCCATTAGTCTAACTTGTTTCCTTGGGGATTTTTTTCAGCTGACACAGCAGTATAATATATGCACATCAAATTCTGTTACACAAATTCAAATTAGACACAAATGTTTAACAGTGAGAGTGATTAACCATTTGAACAAACCACTAAGGGAAGTGATAGATTCTCTCTCTTGATGTCTTCAACTCAAGACTGGGTGCCTTTCTGGAAGACATGATTTAGACAAGTAAGGCATTGGGTTCAGTACAGGGATAAGAGTGTGAAATTTAATGGCCTGTGATAATCATCTAGTCTGAACTCTTGTCTTAGTGGTCCCT
This sequence comes from Trachemys scripta elegans, assembly GCF_013100865.1. Taxonomy (NCBI): domain Eukaryota; kingdom Metazoa; phylum Chordata; order Testudines; family Emydidae; genus Trachemys; species Trachemys scripta. The sequence continues at coordinate 66,903,551 of NC_048301.1, read as the reverse complement.
TCTAGCCTTAAACTCTATGAATATATTAAAACCTGCTGTACACAGCCTTCTCCAATATCTGCAAAGGTATATATCATCAGGGAGAAACAGCAGATGATCATCAGCAATAGGGAATATTGACTTTGGAAGGAGTTGTACATAACATGCCACTATGATCAGAAAAAAATTTAAACACAAAAGAATTTGACCCTTTTGAGATTATGGTGGAGAGATTTTGACTCTCTAAGGAGTTTTACCAGGGTATCACCACCCTCAGTGCCACCAGGGTTGTTATAATTCTTTATGGGGGATTAACAAAGTTACCATCTCTCCACAGTGATGTTATTGAATATTATATAAATAATTATATTTATCTAGCAGGAGATTCCCATCGTGCTTTGCCAGTGGGATATATAGGAAGCACTTTACCGCCTAGTGAGATGCAGCCATTTCTAAGGTGGAACAAAACAAGAAACTACACAACAGTTTAGCTCAGAAGCAAAGAATACCACCCCATATTCAACTGAAATTACAGGAGGAATGTCAGGCAGGCAGAATGTAGCTATCCACACTGGAATTTAGCCATGATTTTTAATGCTGCTACTCTAGTGTCATGGGATCTAAATGGATACCAGTATAGAGAAGGAATACGTTATTGTATTCCCCTGCTCAATGAAACAATAATAGGTCCTGTCTCCCTTTGCTTATACCATATTTCCACTGGTGTAACTTCACTGGCTTCAATGGAATCACTCTTGATTCTCACAAGTGTAAAGTGAGAGGAGTGTAAACTCAAACCTTGCCCCTGTTAGGTCTTTGTTCACAGCACACAACTACTGCATGGAACGGCATAAATTGTGCTCTAGACAGGAAAGACTCTGGACTGGTATAGCAGGGGATGCTGTAGGTCAGGATTAACCAGAACTGGCAGAGCTGTGCCAAAGCCTAGTAATGGAATAGGAAAGAATGGTGCAGGTTAGGATAATGGTATATTGGCAGAGCTGGGTGGGGTCCCTAGTCTGGAACAAAAATGAGTACGGGCAAAGTTCTGTGTGAATGCCATACTGCTTACCCAGTCTAGGCTAAAGTAATATTTCTCTGTATTAGGGTTTTTTAAAATAATGCTTCTTTAAAAAAAATTGAAGTAACCACTCAGCTAACCACCCTAGTCTGCATAGCTTCCAGTGAGATGCCACACTTAGAGGATCTCAACCAGATAGCAGGGTTTTCTCATGCGGGTGGTACCTGCATCTTTCCATGTCAAACTAGTGGACCTTTTGGTTGGTTCTTATAAGATCACTGAATAAGCTAAAACAGTCTACTGAAATGATCATACTTGTCTTGTGCATTTCCATCCAATCCCAGGAACCTGCTTGGTGCAAAGGGCTTTCTGATTATAATTTCAAGAACAGCGGTAATTATTATATATTGGTATAGCACCAGTAGTGTGTGGGGTATCATGAATGTACATCAAACTTGGATAGACCATTTAAAACTGAGTTTTAAAACTCACAAAGATTAGAGGAAGAAACCAACACAGGAAAGCCTAATTCATGGGATGTCCCAGGCAAGCTCCCAATAAGAGAGCAGATATTGCCCTACACTTCCATTGGTTGATCTTTTCTGACTGCAGCTCCCCTGTACTGACTGATACCCTTGCCCTCCTACAATCACCTCTCCCTTTGGCTAGGTGGTGAAGTGCACAGAATCTGGCATTCATTTTGTGTGGTTAATAGGCCTGTAGGGAGTAGTGGAAAGTGATGCAGTTGGTACACTACCCCCCCTCAGAGTCACCAAGCACATCACTTCTTTGATGTCTCTGAGCATTACCAGCCCCTGCAGAGCTGGAGGCTCCTACTCTTTCCCTGATATGGCACTGGGATGAATGGCTGCCTTTGCAGGTCAGAAGAAGGACTTTGACCTTTACCTGGTCCTGTAATTAGAATTAGATTGTGAGCTCCTTGAGGGCAGAGACCCTGTCTTATGTTTATACAGCACTCAGTGCACCACTAATACTTGACAATTGAATAATACGCTGGCTTTGAGCATAACTTTATAAACCAGATTTGCCTGTCTGCTTACAGGTGTATCCAACCTCTACTGAACAGAATAGGTTGGTGATGAGAGGCTATCCATTCTGAAACTGCTGGAGTGGATTCTGCTTTCTGTTCCCCCAGAAGGAGGACATACGAGTGACCCTGACTAGCACTGAGAGTAAGAGAAGATGTTAGGTCTAATATGACACAAAATATGAGCTTTGTAAAGCCCAACTTTTACTATCCAGTGCCCAGGGAGTAGATGTCTCATGGTTTCCAGCAGTAGGGATTTAACTCCCAGCTCAGACCTCCCCCAGGCGTAAGGGGGAAGAAGCAGAGCTGAGGACTGAAGGTGGAGTCAGATTTTCAGATAGAAGAAAGGACACATTATAAGACCAGGCAGATGGAGAAACTGCTTTGGGGAAGGCATGGCTGGTTTCCCATTGGTTGTTAGCTCCTGTAAGAATTTGTTTTAAGTTTTCTTCCTGCAAAGACTGGACTTTATGAAGATTTAGGATTTGAGGAAGATATGGGGGGGAGGGGGGAAATATATCTGTCCGTGTGGGTGAGGGGGGCAATTGCACTTTTGATTGCTAAACCACCTGACACTTCCACTAGCTCCTAAACCCCATATGGAGGTTTCTAGGCCATCACAAGTAAGTGAAATGGAAATGTAAGCGCCTCGCTCCTCCATCACCCTTCATAGAATATCAGGGTTGGAAGAGACCTCAGGAGGTCCTCTAGTCCAATCCCCTGCTTAAAGCAGGACTAACACCAGCTAAATCATCCCAGCCAAGGCTTTGTCAAGCCAGGCCTTAAAAACCTCTAAGGATGGAGATTCTACCACCTCCCTAGGTAACCCATTCCAGTGCTTCACCACCCTCCTGTAAGCCTTGCAGCATTGCGTCCGTACAGGACAGCTGGAAAGTGAAACTGATTGTAAACCAAAGAAACGGTCTGGCCTCTCCCTCTTTCTTGAGGGAGCTGAGAGAGGGGTGAACAAACAGCACTGCGGGGACACAGAGCTCTTTAGGGCGCTGCTAGTTTAGCTAATCCCAGGTGTTGCTAGTGCCAGAGGTGAAGCGATTGAAGTGCACGGTGCTTTGAACCCGCCTGTGTCTCCCGTCCCCCGCCCGTGATTCCTGCTGCTCCTCACTCTGGAGCTCTGCAGCACGAACCCAAACATGCAGCCTCCGGGGGCAACCTGAGAAGCCCGCTGTCCCCTCCCGCACGGGAGGAGCCGTAGTGAAGGGGAGGGGGCACACCCCTCGCTCCCTGTCATTGGCTCTTGCCCAGCAGCAGCTCCGCTGTTATGGGTGCCTCACTCAGTCAGTCCTGCCTGGCCCCGCCCAGGCAAGGTCTTTATAACGGGGATCCCAATGGCTAGGGCTCAGGCATTTAACCTGGTACCGCTGAAGGGGGTGAAGCTAGGCGGCTCAAGTGCCCCGCACGCCCCGGCTAGGGCAAGAAACTGCCTCTGGCTTGTCCCGCAGGCTAAGGGCAGGGCTCCAGCAGCAAGTTGCACTCCGGCCAGTAGAGAAGGGAAGGAAGGGGGGGTTGTCTCGTGCCTGTAGCCCCCAACCCCCAAGTGACGATGCTCTCCAGACCCTGGTGCAGCGTGGTGACTCCCCAGCTGCTCCTGGTGCTGCTGCTGCCGCCGCATCTTCCTCGGGTTCAGAGCCACAGGGCCACTGGGCCGCGGGTAAGTGCGAGCTTCTGACTTTTCCCCGGGATCTCTCTCGCGCCCCTTCCCCCAGCGCGCGCGCTCGGTCGCTCAGCACAAGGGAGTCATTATGTCAGGTCACAGCCAGGTTCTCAGCCAGGTGCGCCTCTCATTCCCGCTTGGAAAATCCCCCCCCCTGCCCCGCACTGACCCTGTCATGCTTGTCAGGTACACTACGGGCTTTTGTGTGCTCGGTGCCTGCCTGGGAACTTCAGCTGCGGTCCTGCATCGCTCCTTGTTTCTGGGATGCACCGCGGATCCGCCGCCGCCGCTTCCCTCCCCCCCCAGCGTTAAGACGTGCCCCGTGAGCTGTAGTCTGCCTCGCACCCCAGAGTGGCTCCCCACTCTGCTCAAACGGGCGCTGGAGCGTCCCTCGGGGGTTTGCTCTGACGGAGCCCGGGGGCTTCTAGCACTGGCCCTGCTGGGTTTGACCTATCGCTACCTTTGGAGCTCTGCTACACACGCGGGGAGAGACGCCTGCTGTGTGGTCAGTGATAACTGTTCGGAAGATCCCTAAAATCAAGAGCCCAGGTACAAGCTGAGTACCCAAAACACTGGGACATGTATTTGTCAGGGCTCAGTGCAAAAGAGAGGAGCAAGTTAATATGCTGTATTTTTATATTGCCAGCCTTGCGTTTAATAGGACCCCTTGGCTCCCAGAATATAGTTTAGGACTTGTATTATGTTTCCAAGTAGGGATTAAATGAATCCCTGCAATAAAGCTAGATGCCTTCAGCCCAAATTTCTCCCTCTAGGAGTCTAGTTTTGCCTTTTATTCTATGGTTGGCTCTTATTAGGATTGATAATTTCACTTACAAAAGTATTAAACTCTTCTGGGGAAGAACACCTCTCTTCTAAGTATGGTCCTCCAGCTGATGTGTTACCATTGCAGCCCCTAGAGTTGGGTAATGACTCTGAATTCGAAGGCCCTAAAACAGTAGTTGTTCTCAAGTCAATGCTGCAATAAAAACACAATTCTGGGTAAGTGGAAAAACCTTAACCTGTATGTAAACACGTTGGGTGCACTGTCCACATGCACTTTTTGCTGATTGGTCTGAAATGTATTTAATTTAATACTTAATCTAACTACCATCCTAAATAGGGATAAGATCTAGAAACCTTTATGTAGGAATCTCTACTCTGAGTATAGCAATAAGACTTCATTTTTTTTAAATGAAGTGTTGTACTAAACCAGATTACTGTCTGAATAATATACACCCACTTAAGAGAAAAACCTCTCAATACTGTGGAAAAACTGTAGCTGCCACATTAAGAAAAGTGTGTCCTTGTGTTCAGCTGCACCTTGTAGCCCTTTTATGACCAGATGTGTAACAGCAGCAGTTAGAATGTGGCAGATTGGATCCAGTGCATATCATAAATCCTCGGAGACAGGAATTTTGAAGGTTGGAGGAAACACAAGGTTTTGAGATATGCATAAGTGTTCTTCTAAATGAAGTTGTATTGTTTGATAGTAAATCACTTGCTTTCAAAATCCCAAAGGTCTGGGCAGTTAATTTATTTTTCTTTGAAAGAAGCATTGGGCTGTTGAAAAGAATCTATCTAGGTACTTATGTGGCCCGTCATCAGTGAAGTAGCTGAGAGCCTTAATTAGGAACAGTTGAGATGAAGAATAAAACAAACAAATCCTGATGCCAGCCTGCATAATTGCACAACAAGCCTGTCTGTCAAACAGATTCCTGGTAGACTTTTTTATATACTGTATTTTACAAGCCAGTTTAACTGCTCCCTAGACTGTATCTTTTTTTGAAATACAAGTTACTTCAAGAGACTCTAAAACCCAAACACAAACAGCTGTTGAGTCTGTGTTCTCACTCCATGAATTCAATGAACTAACTTTTTTTTCCCTCCAAAGAATGTTCCACAGTCAGTGGGAAAAGTCAGCTAATCTGACATCATAGCTTTTTGTTTATTGGAGAGACCTGTGCCTTTAAAAGTTTAGCTTATGGGCTCTTCAATATAAAATTGTGACTTTTGTGTATTTAACTAGTAAATCCTCTCCACCCTCTTCAAGTGACTTGTTGAAAAGAGTGGAGTTGTGTAGTGGTGTGCTCTCCTCCCCACAACTTGTTCCACTAGCATGTTGAAATTCAGATCCTATCTATTACACTCACCTGATGATTAGGCACTCCCAATAAAGCTGTCACTGGTCTAAAGGTGCCATGTTTTAGATTCCCATCTACATTACAAAAGTTCTTTGAATTATTCATTGTGTTTTTTATGATGGCCACTAAGCTACACCACTCACTGTTTCTCTGATCCTGAGACTAGATCTGTGATAAGAGTGAAGAGAAACATCTGGCTTGTTAAACCATATCCCCTTCAGAACCCCTATCTCTTTGGAAGTGGGCAGGATTGCAATTTTAGGGTTTGATTCTGCAGACACTTGGTTTTGGGTGCAATGCTTATCACAATGAAATCAGGCTACTTTAGGGTACTCAGCACTATATCTTGTAGTGTTTGTAGGCTTTAATATTTAAAACTTCACTACTGACTTACTCAATTTGCAGTATTGTTGTAGTTGTGTTGGTCCTAGGATAAGAGAGACCCAAAGTAGGTGATGTAATACCTTTTATTGGACCAACTTCTGTTGGTGGAAGGCTCAAGCTTATACAGAGCTCTTCTTCAAGTCTGGGGAAGGAAGCAGAGTGTCTGAGCTAAATAAAAGTTGGGACAGATAGTTAAGTAGAAGGGGTGACACATGTTGGAGGTGGTTATTTGTATTGCCTCTTCTATTTTAATAAACAGTTTCAACTTTTATTTAGCTGAGATACTCTCTGCTTCATAGGTGCTGGAACTGGAGGTGCCACCACACCCCCTGGCTTGAATACAGGATTTCTGCCTTCAGCACCCCCATTATAAAAATTGTTCCAGCACCACTGCTCTGCTTCCTTCCCCAGACCTGAAGAAGAACTCTGTGTGAGTTCAAAAGCTTGTACCTTCCACCAACAGAAGTTGGTCCAGTAAAAGATATTCCCTCACCTACCTTGTCAAACTTAGTCTAGTCACTTTCAAATGACTAGAGTAGTTCCAAGTATTACTCCTGTGCCTGAGTCCTCCATACAACATATGATTTCCCCCCCCACCATTGCTGAGTGAAAGACTTGGTAAATGGTGTGAATATATAAGGGTAAGAAGGGTACCCTTAAGTATTGTTGAATAGACAAAGTAAAACTAAAAACAGAGTAATCTTGATGTTTCTTGTAACAATAGCTCAAATATTTTTCAGAAGTATTTTTTTGTACAAATTGACTGCCACTAAAAGTCACGGTATGCTGTGGGTGGTTGCCTGTACCTACTGGACTTTTGATATATGGGTCTGTTGCTTCACTATGGCTTGATGTGGCCCTCAAAAGGGGCTTACCAATACTCGTACCTGCTACCTTTGTCTCCTGGTATAATAAAATAATGGCAGCAGCTTGAATCTATTTGAGGCTATTCTAGGTTTCCCAGTGACTTGCTGTGCAGAAAACCTCATTTAGTATGTACAATCCGACCGGCTTTCAGACTCCTAATTAAACATACTCACTGAGATGGTCTATAGGAACCTTTAGTACCTAGGGTTCCCTAGAAATAACTTGGAATTCCTGATCTAATATTTCATAACATGGCCAATGTCTTAACAGAGACTTCTCTTGAACCATTTCTGCTCTCTTTTGTGATCTCATTACCACCCTCTTCCTGTGCAGTCTAACATCCCTATGCAACTGCAGCAATTGATCATATGGAAAAGTAATAAGAATGTCTTTTTAGCTGCCTTTAGAATGTTGTCTCATTAAAAAGTGAATTGGTGTCTTTTCCCCGCCCCCCCCACCTCTTGGCTCTGGCTCTTCCATTCCATGTCATTTTGGCACCAGTTCTGCTCACCCTGTCAGCAATTGGTCTTCAGAGTACCAGTAGTCCACAGACCAGGTTCAGAGTCTGTACCTCAAGCCAGAGAAGAACACTTCTTGCAGACTGTTATGTGCCATTTAGCAGCATTTGTTCATCCAATAGCAGACCAAATGGGTTGTGCCCCCAAGCCCTGCTTTTCTCACTTGGTGCTAGAGAGGAGTAGTGGCAGGAACCTCCATCCCCCCCAGCACAAGACAAGCTAGCATGGTCTTCTGCAGATCCATTTCCTCCTCTTTGAGACTAATACCTAAGTGGGGAGCACTAGGACAGCCTCGAATTCTGTATGTCACAACAGAGGATAGTGGCACTATTGTGGTGCCCTAGGGCTGTGAAAGCAGTTGGTTTATGTAAGAGGGATAAAATGTGGGTTGCAGTGCTCCAGAAATCCTCATAAGCAAGAAGAGACTGAGATAGTGGCCCAGTCTTGAAAAGTCCTCCTCCCCTTCCCTGAAAAGCATAGGATTGATGAGACTTTGGGAGCTGAACCCCCAACATCCCTGTAGAACTGGTCATGAGCTTGGGACAGGTTGTGAGGATCTTTCCCTCCCCTGTAGAGCAAATAAAAACAACCATCATAGAATCCTTTCCTAAAAGGTTTATATGCTTCCTGGGGTGGGGAGCAGAACATAGCCAGGTTTACAAGGGTCCTCCTGACCCCTAGTTACCTGGACAATGATTCTGAAAGAGGGTGCATGATGGTAATACCTACCTGGAGACAACACAACAGCTGGGGGAGGTGCTACTAGTAAAGTCATGGAACAGAACAATGGGTGTCAAAGCCATAAACCAGTGTAATATAGGGATCAGAGAAATCAGTCATGAGATTGCGCTCACCATGGTGGTGGCTTACTATGTGGACTAATGGTAACTCTTCCCCTACAGCTGTCCACAAGTAAGGACCCCAAATCACAACCTCAGATAATGAACTGAAATGGACTACAGCAATCCCCACCCCCTAAATAAGGGGCATGGACCACAGCTGAAGGAATTTGAAATAAAACCTGTATGAGGAAGCCTGTATTGTAGTAATGTCCGTGAATTCTGTAACCTCCTGCAAGGGAGATGGCCCTACTTGTTCCAAAAAGCAGATTCCCTCTGTGTTCTCTCCATTGCACCACTATAAAAGAGTGCAGTCTGTGTGAGCTTGAAACTCTGCTTAATATCTTACACAGAGAAGATCTGGGCCTGCACTGCATAATTCAGATCTGGATTAAAACTTCCTTGACGTTTGGGCTCATCCATGAGCTTTCCTTTCAGTCTTATTAAATTTAATTCTCTTAGCTTTCATTGATAGAAAATGACTGACTAAAAAGTTGTAATGGTGCAGGGTTTACATATTTTGGAGAGACTACAGTAGTGGAAAATTGTAAGTACATAACAAAAGGGAACACTCTGGGTCAGAGTCCTCCGAGCATAGTACTACCTCTAGCACAGTAGAATTGCTATGGTATTATGCATCTCATCTCAAATGTTTAAATTATGACTGGATAAGATCTACCTAGAACAGTTCCAGCTCTCTTTTCTTTTTGCCCTTTGGGTATGTGTGTCTATTTTATGTTGGAGAGAGGAGGGGGGGAATCTTAGCAGGTTGACTGCTCTGGGGCCCCTGTACTATTTGGATTATGTAGAGGTTAATGTTAAACAGCCAGTAGGTGTCTTTGTTATGCACCCAAGAGGCTCAATGTGCTGATCTGACTTGCATTGTTGGTTATACACTTGTGTGGTAGGATAAGAGTTGACTTTACTTCTGAGATCTGTTTAGCGTGGCACCCAAGGACTGACACTTTGCTAGTATTGTACAATATTTGGTTAGCTTTCCTCATTCTGTGTGACTTGAGAAAAATCCATTATACAAATGTTTATTTGATTAGCCAACTACTGTGGCTTTTTCAGCAACTTTACTACTGGTCTGCAATTTAGGACCTCCCTTATAACCCTGTCATTTTAGGGAATAGAGGGGTTTTGCCTGAGTTTCTACTTTTAAATAGCTGTCTCTTGCAAAGGATGAATTTAGCGTTTTGCTTCCATGAAGGCTGGTAACATAGAAAAGTGGGTAGGTAAAACACATGAAGACCCTCAGCAACTGTACTGACACTGTACTGGGGATACAATCCCTTACTCTATTCACGACCCCATGTATTATGTAACGTGGTTTTTTAACCTTTTTCATTTGCAGACTCCGGTTAAAAAATTTTTAATGGCAGAGCAGACCCCTTTGAAAAAAATCTTCCATAGTCTGCAGCCCTCCAGGGGTCTGCCAAACCACAGGTTGAAAACCACTGTGCTATGGAAGTCATCCCTTGCTCCAGCTGTTATTTAAACAAAGTGTTTTAGCACGTGTGGTTGTGAAGATAAAGTGAATCTAGTGTAAAACTGATGCTGTGACTTCCTGAATTTATAGGCAGTCTGAATCCGGGCCGGCTCCAGGCACCAGCTTAACAAGCAGGTGCTTGGGGCGGCCAGGAGAGAGGGGTGGCACCTATGGCAATTCGGGGGCAGGAGGTCCCTCGGCCCTGGTCTGAATCAATTGCTGAGAGGGCTGCAAACTCCCCATTTAAATGAATGGGAATAGTAGCTCTTGCCCCCCCGCACAAACCTAGCATATTAGTTTTTATTTGGACTATACATTTACAATAAAAACTAAGGCTACGGAATTCTACATCACTTACAGCTTGCTGCCCTTTATCTTGCATCCCTCAATCTGGGGATTTTGGCAAGTGACGTGGCAGAGGCTTCCATCACTATTGGCAATGGTGTCACTTCAGAACTAGGTTTAAAAATTACTCTGTGCTATTGGGCAATGTGAGGCTACAGACATGATCCAAACCTTCTGCTATAGATGGGGAAATTAGGGAAAGCTAATGAGTGCATTGTGTGATCATGTCTCCATCTAGTGGCTGGCTCACATAGTAAAAATGCCCCACTACTGCCAATGAAGTCTCCTTAGCTCAGTCATAGAAGTTCTGTGGATTGGTCTGTTTGCTTGTTTTATTTACTTTTTGGATGGAAAGGTCCTGGTTCCATCCCTGATGCTACATGTGCTGTCTAGCTGAACACCAGTGCTTGTCTCTGGGACACATGGAATATCACCAGGACTATGACTTGTGAGCCTCTCAGGCCAGACTGAAACCCAAAGTTGCTACTGCTTAAAATATAAAGGAGACAGAAGTAGCTTATGCTGCTTGGTGGAGGCAGTGAAGGCGACAACATGCTCATGGATTGCTGTGCTCGCAGTCAGCATTCTCTAGAACTAAGCAGTGTGACAACTGTATCTGCTTTGGCTGTGATGTACTATTGCAGGCTTCCTAGGTCTGTAGTATGTGGCACTCATTAACAAAAAATGTCAGCTCATACCCATCAGATGAATTGTGCGTTGGAACCCAGCTAGTAACAGCCATGTTCAAACACTGCTGTGCTGCAGTTGCAAGGTTCTGTTTCCCTTTTGGTCAGGGCCTATCTATTTAGTAGAAAGTCACGTTGTATTGAAACTGGTAGTGAGATGCGTGCAGGTGTGTAAAGGTCTTTCATTAAGAGACTTGCAGATCCTTGCATGCAATGTGAAGGAGTCTGTTGGCTTCTTCCATGTAAAAATACATTGATGTGTTTAAGCTAGGGAACAAAATGGAGGTGGGAAGAACTTAGGGCACTTGTTCCAGACTTTGTCTGGGCCATTTCAGAGTGGAGACTTGTCTCTTTCAAAAGCAATTGATTTGAGCTACTTGGCAACTGCACTGTTACAGTATGCAACATTCTTAATTGCTCAGTAAGATCAACGAACTTCAGCCTAATGTTGAGGTTGCAGTGCCTCAGAGGGTATTGATTTGGGTGCATATTTGACTGGATTGTAAGCTGTTCAGGGCAGATACCTTGTGTCTCCCCTCTTGTATGCTGCTGACCACAGCATCATTCTGACCCTGATTGAGAGCCTGGCATGTGGCTGCAATAAAATAATAGCCAGTAGTACCTTCTTGACTTTATGCACTCATGTAACATCCTCTTCTCTCAAAGACTTTGTCATCCTTTCCCTGACTCCCCCCCCTCCCCCTTTTGGTTTAGGGAAAGTTGCTCTCTTTAAACAAGCTGGTAGCGTCCTCTTAAAGGTTTATGGCTGGCATGAGATCAGAACAGTCCAATACTCCTTATCTGCCTCCCCTGCATTTTCATATTACCCTGTGGACTATTCATGTAGGAGGACAATTCCCTCTAAGTTTTTGACTCACAAGTTTGCTTTATCCCTTGCAGTCCTTCAGTTTTGCTTCCCAGCGTTGGGTTCTAGATGGCTTCACTCTGTCCTAGCTGGTGCCATTAGGGCAGTACTATGAATAGCACAGGTATTATGCTGATGCAGCAAAGGATGTAGGACAGTGTGACATCCAAAAGGGGATGGAGCCCTAGCAGACTAGTGGCACCAAAATATAGCTCAGTTCAGGGTTTCCCAACTAGCTGACTGGACATGCTTAGTAGACAGTGTTTTTCCCCCCAGCCTGTGGGAGAGGGGCCACTAGAGAAGCTGTGTGGTGGGTGGGCATGTGTGTGATCCTGTACCTTGCTCCTATGGCAAGTCTGCTTTGGGAGATGCTCTTGTGTATAGGGTTCAAGCTACTTTTCTATACTTTGAAGACTAGAACCAACACCCTGAATTGGATTGAGAAAGGAATGAGGGGCCCATGGAGCGTTCAGAGCATTGGTGGGATGTGCTCTTGACATGGTATGTTGCTTAAGATGAGGACTGCTGCATATTATAGACACTGGAGCTTTCATGAGGTGGTCTCCTTCAGCCCAAGGTATTGACTTGCAGTAGTCTCATCTAGAAGTGGCAATCATGTGGATACTACATGTTAAGTCTGCATGTAGATTAGAAGAATAGGTGAAGTCTCTTAGCAAGCTAATGGTGAAAGAAGGAATTTCTTGCTATCTGAATAACTTAAGGCAATGATGAGATTTCTCATTGTCTTGCATCAGCCCTCTGAGTAGCCCTCTAGGTGGTGAGGATGTGGCCAATGTCACAACTAACAGTGATGGTTTTCTTCCTATCGGCATCTTTTCTATGTTTCCTGAAAGGACCTTGAACTAGTTATCTCTCATCCAGATGGCGTGGTGATGACTGCTAAAAAGGCAGCATACAATAGCATGGCACTAGCATGTTGCAGGTATTGATGCCTGTGGTGACTGAATTGCTCCAGGAGGGCCAGGGGCGGCTCTATGTATTTTGCTGCCCCACGCACGGCAGTCAGGCGGCCTTCGGCGACATGCCTTAGGGAAGTCCACCGGTTCCGCACCTTCGGAGTACCCGCGGCCAAATTGCCACCGAAGCTGCGGGACCGGTTGACCTCCTGCAGGCATGCTGCCGAAGGCAGCTTGACTGCTGCCCTCACGGCAGGCTGCCCCCCCAGCTTGCCACCCCAGGCACGTACTTGGTGCGCTGGTGCCTGGAGCCGCCCCTGAGAAGGGCTCATGTCGTGGGTTTAAAGGAGAGAAGACAAGTAATTTTGGTTTCTGACACCTCTCTCCTGCTAATCACCTCAGTGTCACCCAGGTTAAACTTGAGGTGGCTGCTTTTCATCCTAGATCCAGTTTCTACTGACACTGAGGTGGTAGCATATCCTCTTATAGAGGAGCAAGCAATGTAACTGGTGATAGTGGCATATTAATGTCATCTGAGCCCATAGGCCAAAAGTCTAAAGAGTGACTAGTGATCTTGTGTGCTTCAATTGTTGAATACCCTACTTGTTTCCTTAAAGGGACCTGACTTTTCAAAGAGCTGCACACTAGAGTAAGATGGAGAAAGGTAATTCCATTTCACAGAGGATAGAGGTATTTCAACATTTTGTCTTTGTTTTGATTTGCAGACGCTTGGCGCTGTGCACTCCCAGCAGCTGCCTCTAGTACATCACTGCTGGCATCAAAACAAACACAATGGGATGAAAGTACTGTGGGGTTTTCATACTCCCCAGGGATTTTTCTCACAAAATAGGGCTGGGAAAAATTGAGTAGGCAAATGCTACATGGCTTGTCAAGCAGGATTTGGTTCTGATCAAAACTTAAAAAAACAAAACAAACAAAAAAACTTTTTGCTGTGGAGTGAATGACGTTCTCAAATGGGAAGTCTGATGTGAGCTGGAAAATGTGTGTGGTTTAGGAAGAGATTCTTTATTCAACTGGGGATACTGTTGTATTCCATTTCTGTGGGGTGGGGGAGCAGATACTTTGCCTACCTTGAAGTAGTTTGCCATATTTTTCTATTTACAGTGACCATTTCTCTAGCAAAATGTAATATGTTCTTAGTTGTTCCACAATACTTATCCCAATACAAGCAGAAACGGCCTCATCTTAAAGAGGGAAAGGAGTGCCTGGGTCACCCATCCAATAGCACTGCCTTTGGAGAATACCTACATATGGAAAGCTTCTGGCAAGTCCTTTATGCTCTAACTGATCAGTGTTCTAGATCAGAAGGTTCTTGCAACAGCAAGAACCAAACAAAACATAAAGGATAGAACTTTCCTAATCTTACTCCAATTTGAAGAAATGATTATTGTAAAGACAGCATTTATTAACAGGAATTGAAGACCATCTTTTCAGTGAGTCACTTGGCATCCCCCCCATAAATCTCAAACAAAACCCAACAAGGGGAGAGGAGAACTCCTTAGAATGTCTGTCACTTTCTGCGTGTGGCTGATAGCATGCACATAACACATGGACTGTTCACTTTAGTCCTGTTTATGGTAAATCTATACTTGCCCCAGATTATTTGGGAAAGGTTTGAGGTAGCCAAAGCTGATAACTAGGAAAAACAGACCATGAATCTTTGATGGCTGGATGGTGAAGACTAACCTTCAGATCCCCTCTTCCAGTCAGTCCTCATTAACCTTCTGAAATACATAGATGTACTTTTTTGTATGTTAGAATTGCACATTCATTTCCACTTGTTTTTTATTTAGGAGAGACTTAAGAAATCCCTATTCATGATTGAGTATTACTGTTTGGCTAAAAGTGTTCAAAGTGTTCAAAGTAGTAATTTTTCCTTTAACTTGACTTTGTCACCACTAATGGTCGTTGACCCACCAAGTGCTATTTAGAATAACTGATGCTTAAAAGTTTCAAAGTAGCAGCCGTGTTAGTCTGTATCTGCAGAAAGAACAGGAGTACTTATGGCACCTTAGAGATGCATCTGAAGAAGTGAGCTGAAGCCCACGAAAGCTTATGCTGAAATAAATTTGTGGCACTTTAGAGACAAACAAATTTATTTCAGCATAAGNTCCACCATAATACATAGAGCCAAATCATGCTTAACTAAGCAGTGGGTTCCCTAGATTCAGATCTATTTGAAAGAGTGCCATTTACATCACTAGACAGTTCCTCCTATTGTTGGCTCCTGCAGGGACTTCAGAATCCTGTTGACATCTATTACACAGAAGCAGCGGATGTAATAATATTGACTTTGGTTACTTCACTGCAGGATTAATACACAAATAAAGTCCCTGGGTTTTAATGTTCAACATTAACAAGTGAAATCCTGGTTTGCTCTCAAGCAACAAATCAGAAGGGAATTACTCCCATGTTTAAATCTACCTTTAAGCATCAAGAAGAGGAGTACTTGTGGCACCTTAGAGATGCATCTGAAGAAGTGAGCTGAAGCCCACGAAAACTTATGCTGAAATAAATTTGTTTGTCTCTAAAGTGCCACAAATTTATTTCAGCATAAGCTTTCGTGGGCTTCAGCTCACTTCTTCAGATGCATCTCTAAGGTGCCACAAGTACTCCTCTTCTTGATGCTTAAAGGTAGATTTAAACATGGGAGTAATTCCCTTCTGATTTGTTGCTTGAGAGCAAACCAGGATTTCACTTGTTAATGTTGAACATTAAAACCCAGGGACTTTATTTGTGTATTAATCCTGCAGTGAAGTAACCAAAGTCAATATTATTACATCCGCTGCTTCTGTGTAATAGATGTCAACAGGATTCTGAAGTCCCTGCAGGAGCCAACAATAGGAGGAACTGTCTAGTGATGTAAATGGCACTCTTTCAAATAGATCTGAATCTAGGGAACCCACTGCTTAGTTAAGCATGATTTGGCTCTATGTATTATGGTGGAAATCTGAGAGAGGACATGTCTGTGGCTTCCTTCTGTTCAGTTCAAGGCAACTGCACCTGTATTTCCCCTCCTCTGTTGCCTCTCAAGTGGAGATACACATTTCTCTGCCTTTCTCACTGGGATATTTCCAGGTTGAACAGTTCCATGCCTACAATGTAGTGACCTCAGCACAGATAGGTTACCCAAGGACACCCTGCTTGCTTGCTCTTCGGAGATGATTAATAGGTGTAATGCTACAGTTAAGGTACCGCACAGCACATCCTATGCAAACCTAGTTTCTTCTTAAGGTAAAAAGCATTACAGAGCAAACCATAATAAAAACCTGCAGGTATGCTAATAAGATTACCAGAATTAACCCCAATCCTAACATGGATTCTGGCAGGAACAGTCCTTCAGCACCCCTCCCTTCTTCCCCCTCCCCCCCCAAAAAGGGGGATTCCTTGAGATTACCAGTTCATCACAACTTTAGCTTAGAACAAGCACCTAGTCCTTCCAATCCAACCCTAAGGATTTGGGGGTGGGGGCTGTGGACCAGGGGGTCTGTCCACTTGCTGGATCAAGAAGGAGGACCTAAATCTATTTAAAACCAGGCTATTTAGCCATAACCTATTTCTTTGTGTGTTTGGTCCCTGGAGAATCCAGTCTGAACTGATTTAGGCAAACCTTTTCAGGGAGGTGACTTCTCTGGAGACTGTTAGGACCAGAGTGAATTTGCCTAGTCACCCCCTGTTCTGTTTACTCTTCCCATGGAAAAACCTACAATTCCAGTCACTCATGCAACCCTACTGTGTCAAGTGTCCTGTTTTTGTCTGGACTTTCCAGTCAAAAAGGGGACCTGGCAGTGTCCGGTCAGATGTACTAATCAGACACCAAAAGTCCACTCACCGTGGTTTGGGGAGGCCCTGGGTCATCAACCCACACCAGCCCCTGCACAGCCAGGGCTGCCTCTTATCTGCATCTCATAGGCAGGCAGGCATCTCCATGTGAGGCTTTAGCTCCTATACCAGTCCTGGAGCAGCGGGCGCCCAGCTGGTTGGGTGAGGGAGGTGGAGAGGATCGAGTGATGGGGAAGGAGGGAGCAGGGCCTGGGGTGAAGAGGTAGAGTGGTGGGATCTGGTTTTTAGAAATTAGAAAGTTGGCAACCCTAAATACACAGTTGAATTTTTAATACTAATTCAATAAGGTATAAATTACTTTCTTAATTCCATAAGGCTTGTTCAGAAAATTACAGGATATTGTCAGTCTCTCACCATATAGGAGCGTTTAGAAGGTGGGGTTTGCCCCTCCCTCCATGGAAAGAGCATAGGTCCAGCCCCAAACTTTGTGTATCCACTAGTAGGACAACACTACTGTTTCTGGAGTCCACCGCCATTCCACATTCACTGGAGTATTGCAGCTTTTGTCAACTGTTGTACCAAAATTCCTATGACCTAGCGACCTCTTGATCTCTCTGGCAGAGGGTGCATAGAGTTTTATAGGCCTTCTCTGGGTTGGATATATACCTAATTCACTAAAAAGTAACATGTGAGGTCTCTGAGAACCAGTATCCCACCGGTGGCCATAATGACTGCAAAATGTATGTACAGATAATATTTAAGGAGTTATGTTTATACTGAAAATATGTTCTGGTTACCTGTTTTCTTTCAAATAGGAGGCAAATGACACTTATCTTGCTGTCTGGCCATGAGTATTGGGCGTTTTATATCTCCCAATTGATGCCTGTTTGCCTACTGAGCCAAATGCTAATCGGAGATTGGGAAATCTGTAAATTTCCCTTTCAGGAAGAAATGAACAGCAGGAGGGGATCCTCTTTGAGTAAAGAGAGTGAATTATTGGGGTATAACTGTGGATGCAGAGATACCACCTCAGTGAGGGATTGAGCGTGTAAATTATGTGTTTTGTCTTATGAACGGAGGGGCCTTAGCCAAACCTGGCTGTAAAACACAGGAAGGACTTTAGGTGCATTGCTCTAGAAGACATGAAAGTATCTAGTTAAGTAAGTCTAGGCTCTAGAATGCATGCTATGATTTTATTTGATATGTAGCCATTTGTTTCCAACTTTCCATCACTGGAATCTCTCTAATTTGTTAAACTCTATGCTTGTTATAGTGAAAACATCCAGTGCTGTGTGTTAAGTGGAGTAGTGATCTGAGGTGTAACTAGTAAGCTGGAGCATACTGCTTCTTTGGAATAGTGTGAATCTGTGACTAGCGATTGTCCAATGGAGCAGGAGTTAGCATCTCCCTGGAGTGTCCCATGGGGCTTGAGGGTTAGAGTGCTTGTTCCACTCAGTAGAAAGAGTGGGACCTGCATAGGCCTAGAGGGGAGTGCTTGTATTGCCCCTGGCCAGTAGAGTCAGAGAACTGACCCACGGTAGGCACAGACAGGGCTTTCTTCTGCAAGGGCAGGTGGTAGTGATGTGCCTTGCTAGTCTACATACTGCCAGGAAGCATCAAAATCCCTCTTTCCCCATAAAGAGGGGTGTATGGGGGGGGTATTTCCTCTGACTGGAAGTAACCAAGGAGTGCAGAACAGGTGACACAGCATGGGGTGCCACCAGGGTTTTTGCCGCCCCAAGCGGCGGGGGGGAGGGGGGGGCGGGGGAAAGCCGCACTCGGCAGCAGCTCCACTGCACTGCTTTCTTCGGCGGCAGGTACTTTTCTCCGCCCCCCCGAAGAGCCCGACATGCCGCCCCAAGCACCTGCTTGCTGGGCTGGTGCCGGCCCTGGGTGCCACCAACTTTTAATGGAGTTGGCTTGCCTCCTGGGGAGGGAGTAGGAGATGAAAGCCAAAATGACGTGCATGGTCTTCTCCCTGATGGTACTGCCATATGGAGGCCTGGCCCTATGAAGGGTACTACACGGGGAGGCAGTATCACAGAGGTTGCTGACCTCCTCTCACAGGAGGGGACTCTCCATGCATAGCTCGAAGAAGGCATTCCCTCAACCCCATAGACAATAATGTGAGAGAGGCTGCATCAAAGAAACCGAGGTGGCAAGACTGTTTAATGGTTAAAATGCAGGCCTGGCATTTGGGAGGTCTCTCTCCCTGCTGTTTGAGTTCTGTGGGAGTGTTGGTCAGGTCTCTCTAATTACAAAATTAAGCTATTGCCCTCTTAGCTCACAAGGGTGCCAAGGCTGAATCCTTTGTCTGCAAAACAGTTTCATCTCTGATGGAAGTGGCTTTTGCAGAGCAGCGTTCTGATGATAAAAGGAAAATCTTCCTGTTTCATAAAGTGATTCTTTTTTGGAGAACTGTTTGGTTTGTGAAAACTGCAGTGCAGATCTTGCCATCTCCTGAAACTTACTTTAAATGGCAATGCCTCAGAAATGTTTCAAGCTCCTGAAGAGGCTTTTACAGGGGGCTGAATAAATAACTGGCAAGTGTCCTTTCTAGCTGAAGCCTGGAATCCACTCTGGTAATTGCAATATAAACTGTTAAACTCGAAAAGAAAAACAAGCAAAAAAAGCAGATGTTTCTTTATCAGTCTGAAAGGTCAACAGTTCTCCCGGAAAGAGGGGCAAGCAAAGCACCTCTGACTTTGTCAATCAACATGACAAGATTAAAATGCAATGCAATTAATCTCACTTGCATTCATTTAATTCCCCCTCCCTGGTTAATTACTGGGACATTGATTTAGACCTGGGAAGGGAATTCTCTCTCCCTGCTTTGCATCAAACTATCAGTTTTGTTTGTACTTTAACCACAGTATGATGAAAGCTTTTTAAAGGTAAGTTGAGTGTAAGATGGTAGCACAAGATAGAGAAAAGACAGTGGTGGATGGGTAGAACTGGCATTGTCAATGTAGAGCACTTTTGGGAATGGAGGCTCAAAATGTTAGTGGGAAGGGGATTAGAATGAGTTGAGCTATTTCCTGCCTATAGTTTCCTCTTTTACCACTAATCTGTGGGCTCCAAAACCAAATACTGCTGCCTCTGTATTGCTGGCCATACTGCAGATTATTTCAGATGATCACCAAGTGTACTGGAACAATTGGTATAGTGGGGGTGCTGAGAGCCATTGAACCAATCTGTAAACCCTGTATATGATATTTACTTCAAGCCAGGGGGTGCAGCAGCCCCCCCAGCACCCTTAATTCAAGTACCTGTGATGACAACATGAATGTGCCCCCTCCTTCTGAAATACTAAACTGCTTTGCTGCAAACTATGAGGATAGAAAGGGTGTGCACATTCCAATAGGGGCTGGATTGGGCCCTAAAGAGAGACTGTTTCAGCCACCACTTGACTGCATCTGTCTGCTTCCCATGCAAAATCTACTTAATGCTACACACAACAGCACAGCCACTTGAATTTAGGGAGACAGGATGTAATTTCCAAAGCCAGAATCTGGTTTGAACATGCATGTTAACAGCATGGCAGTGTAGTACACCTGCCCCAACTGTTAATCATGAATTGGGTCTCAGTCATGAGACTTAAGGCAGTTCTGGTTTCTCAGCCTTCACAGCGCACTTGTCGTCGTCTTTCCAAGCTATTCTCTGCAACAGTGAGGGCTTGAAACATTTCTCCCCACCCCCATGAGAGCTGACGTTCTCATGGAGACTCCAGGAGCTGGAGCTTTACCCCCCCCCCCTCAAAACCCCACCTCAAATATTGCAAGACTTATGAGAGTTGGGAACGCTGATGTGCTTCTGTGACTGTAGCATGGGATGAAGTTGGGACATTAGTGATCTATTCTGCTCTCTGCCACAGACTTCCTCTGTAATCCTGGGCAAATTACTTAATGTTTCTGTGCCTCTTAATTCCTTTTGAAGAAGGTGAACTTACTCCCTTTTTGTGTAATGAACTTTTGAGATTTATAGATGAAAATGGCAAGACCCTTTGTAGGCAGTGTGGTTTTACTTTTTTTTTACTTTGTTTTTGCAAATAAAAAATATATGGCAAGACCCTATGTGCTCTGCTTCAAGCTTTAGGTAGTCTGTGGGGCATGAGCCTGAATTCAGTTGTATCTTCAGACTTTTATTGAACTATGGATATAGTACAGTATTCCTTTTACTAAAATAAGTAGTTCTTGAATTCTTTATACTGGCTCATAGATTTTTCAGTGTGCCACAGTCTTGCACTGATGGTGGATAGCTGCTCTGTAGATGTTTTGGGCTGGATGAGTTGAGGAGGGGACCTGGAGGTTTTGACAGTTAGGTAGTGCAAAGTTTATGCCTTTGACATCTGGAAAGGTGTGAAGAGATTTTTGGCTCCCAGGAAGCTCTTGAGCAAGGGTTCTCAAACTGGGGGTTGGCTACCCTCTGGGGGTAGCCAGGTTATTACATTGGGGGAGGGGGGGTTGCAACTTGTCAACCTCCATTCCAATCCCCTCTTTGCCTCCAGCATTTATAATGGTGTGTGTGTGTGTGTGTGTTGTTTATAAGTGGAGTTGCATTCAGACGCTTGCATGTGAAAGGGGTCACCAGTAAAAAAAGGTTTGAGAACCACTGCTCTTGAGGCTTCAGGTTGTAGGGTGGTGATCTAAGCCGTGGTAGCAGGGCTGGGTGGGTTCTGAAACATTAATCCATATGGGGTGGGAATTCCAAAACCTCAAGGAGTTAAGCACCCAAATCCCATTTGATTTACAACAAGAGCCGGGCACTCAGATCCCCTTAAACTCATTTGACAATCAAAGTCTCTAGCTCCCAGTTCTTGATCCAAGCAAGCCCTGATAGTGCTGGCTTCTCCACTGTTCCAGGGGAAGGTGGAATACTTTGCATTATGTGGGCAATCTCAGGGGAGCAGAGTTGGTACTTCTCTTCTGCTAAAAAATCATGGCTAATCTGAAAGGAAATCCCCTCTTAATCAATGACCAACTTCAACATAACTTTATACAAGCTTTTAAAAGACAAGACATCTCAGTTCTGGACTTCTTCCCCTCTTTCAGCTTGCTGGAGATGAATATCGCAGCAGACATGACCCCAGGTTCAAAGGCTAGTGGGGCTGCCAGTGATACCAAAAACATTGACCTGGTCTGGGGTGGGGGAAGCTAGAGCTGCTGAGTTGTCACTACATATTTTAAAAATTTTATTAAGATGATGTTAAAAAAATAGTGAAAAGAGTTTGAGCATAGAAGTTTCTGGTTATCAGGGAATAACATACAGATTATGTCTGATTGTAATCATGTGGCTTGTGATCACTTGTGATCCCACAGTGAATGAAAACAGTTTATGAATGCAGCATATTGATATAAATGCAAACTACAGTTGCAGAAGTGATACTGTGGAGCATATTGCTGATTTTTCAGAGAGACTGTTTGAGAGGAAACCTCATCAGAGTTCAGTGTTTATAGTCCATGTATTTCAATTGTTTTAGAAAAGCCAGTGTTTAGAACCTCCTCTGTAGTTATCTGTTAGACATCCAGTATGACAGACCAAGATTCATGGTTTTATCACTGGTTATCAGTTGCTTGCACAGTTTTTCTCCCTTTTGAGGTTGAAGCAACAGGAAGGGTTCCAATATTTGTTTTAAATTTTGACCTTTTGTTGGGACAATAAAAAGGCTAATGATTTCACAGCCACAAGTGATCTCCCAAGAGCAGTGAAACTGACCAGTTTGATGAAAGCTGAAGTTTTTTTAACTTTCAAACACTCCAGGAGCCATTTGTTTTCCTGCAACAAACGAGTCTCTCAGGTGGCTGAGGCCTTTACAACCCCATTCCCCAATGCCTCATGAAGGATTCATTTTCCGCCTCAGTGGCTTCCAAACCTTAACCTATCCTTGCATTTATTATTACACTTTTTGGCTTAAAGTGCAATACTTCCTTTCATTTGTTATATGGAGCTCTTCTACTGCTGGCTATGCCTTCCTGCAGCACTCTGCTCAAAGTGCAGGTTTCTCTAGTTGGGAAGAGGTGCAAAAAATGCAGGCTGAATATCAAGCATAGTGACCTTTTATTAGTTTCTGGAAATCCCATTGCCTGAGATGCTAATATTGTGATGGTACTTTTACAGTAACCAAAGGTGTGCTGTGCTGGGTACTTTCTAGCTGTTAAATGAAGACAGGGCACCTTTCCCAGAGCGCTTACTCTAGACATGCCTCAGTGAATGGTAACAAACCGCAAGGAGAAGAAGGGCTAAAGAAGAAATGAGATCATTTAGTTACTCAGTTTAGGCATGTGTAGATCTTGGAAGTTCAGTTAAACAGTTGGGTTTTTTCTAACCTTTTTCTTTACTCCTAACATATGTGACTATCTGAACTGTGTTGTGGTACAGTTTGTATAAAAGCTGCTACGCTTAATGAAATAAAATGGGGGAGGGTATACTAGAAAATAGTACTGGAGCATATGCTATAGGGAACATGCCAGCATTGAGTGAGGGGGTGGACAAGCTGATTTAATAGGTCTCTTCCATTCCTTAATTACACAATTCATAATGGCACAGTGGTCAGAAGCTAACTGTTAGCATTTGAAGTGACTTAAGCTGCTTTTGACACTTCTAAATTCATTAGCCTGTCATGTGGAAGAAACACTTATGAGGCAACTCTGAAAAATGTAGAAACATAAAATCTGCTGCTACTTGGGACTTAGCAGTTGTCACTGTTGCAGGGATGGCTATTCAGAACTTCATGGCATGGCAGACAGATCTCTGATCCTCTTGCTTCAGAGACACAGGCTCCTTACCTGCTTTAGCAAAAGTGGAATAATTCTGTTTCTAGCCATTGGAGAGCAATGGCGCACTCTTTTGTGTGGTACAGTATTGTGCACTTATCTAAAAGGCACAATAGCTGATGCTTGTAAAGCACCTTTGAGAGCTGAAGTGAGGTACATGAATGCAACATATATTAAATCCCAACGTTTTATATTTAGAAGTGCAAGGACTTGTAGCCAAGTAATAAACTGCCAGTGCTGAAGAGCTGAATATGCAACTGTAACACTGTCCTGCTGTGTGCCCGACTACCAAAAGGCTGACCGCATGGTCTCTTGGGGGGCTGGGGTCTTTTGTTACAAATTTAATGAAACTTTTAAAGATAAGCCCATGTTCCCTTATGCTTCTACACTGTGCTGCAGTAAGAAGCTAAGCAGTGGTATGGCTTTGCCTTGAAAAGCTAGTACAGCTCCCTTTCCACTTCATTGCATTAGGCCTAGTTATACCCTTGTTCTAGACTAAACAATTGCTTTCCCTACTTTGTGGTTTTTTGACACTATTTGCTGGCAATCAAATACACAACTTGGTCCCTGAAGAGGGTATTTAGTTCAGTATCTCCTTATAAATCTGTCCAATCCAACCTTAGTATAACCACACTCCTTAATTTCCCATGATGCTTGTTTACTTCATAAACCATAACCCAGAAGGGATATAACTTGGCTTAAAATATTTTGGGGAGAAACTTTCCAAGCTGAACTATATACATTTATGCAGCATAACTTTTGTGCATAACACAATTCCACTGATGTAAGCACAAGATCTCTGCACTAGGAAAGAGCAGGAATAAACTAGTAAATAAGACCATAGTGGGTAACTGAGTGTGGTGTGAACAGTAAACAGGAAGGGAATACTACTCTGGGGTGTGGGGAATGAGTGCTCTCCATCCTCTCAGTGCTGGGGGAGGAGGAGCTCAAACTTCCTTCACAGCCAGAGTGGCTCTGGTAGTTGATATACATCCAGGTGTTTGCATGGTGCCCATTGCAATACTGTGAATGTCCTTAGAGCACAGACTAATAATGACAATATAAGACCAGCCTATAAGTGAGTGTACTTACTGAATTCATACTTGCATGGGCTGTTGGAAAAGAAACTACCAACTTTTGGTTCTTGTAATCTTGATTGCTTATCCCTTGGGTAAATTTGGCCTGGCAGTTGCTCTGGGACAATCTGAAGTGGTGGTTTAGGTCACAAGAACTGCATATGAAGAGCACCTTGGTGAATGTATTTGCTCCCTATTACAGGTCAATATACTGACTTTGACACACCAGTTTGTCAGAGATCTGTCTTGAAGGGCAGAGGCAGGTTTGAAAGAGAACTGTACTCTGCCTTGCACAGCTTCAGTTGCCAGCTGAATTCTGATTCTAGGAACTATATAGCTCTATATGAAGCAGGAGGAGGTACTTGACTTTTTTTTTTTTTCCAGAGTCTGAACTTAGAGTGTAGACAGTTGAAAAATGAATCTTGTTTGATCTGGCAGTGAAGGCTGGAGGAAAAGCAGGATCTAAGCTTAGAGTCACACTTCTGACTTCAATTTTTCAAATCAAATTCTTGCCTTCTGTAACAATCACTTTGGATCAGGGTGGAAAATAAAGTTCCTGTTTTACAGTTTGAGAATCTTTGGATTCTGGAGGTGTAGGTAGAAGGCCAGATGAATTAATCTAATATGGGGGCACTGTGGACTTTAGCAAAAAGGTGCTTGACTATTAAAACCAATTCCACTGCCAATCTGCTACATTCCTGACAGCTGCTGCTTATTCTCTATTGTCAAATTCACAATGACTTGCTTGAAACTGAACAGTGAGATGATCATATGCATCCTGGGCTTCTCAAACTCATCTGTTGCTTGTTACAGCTAAAGCCTGGCTTGTCAGTTGGCCTTCAGTTCTCCTTGTTTAGATTTGCAGTCTATGAAAGTGAAAATTTGTCACATGTGTATATACAGTATGTCAAGGCATTCCCTTCACAACTAGGATCAAGGTACTTACTGGGTTGATGGGAGTAGTAGATCTGGAACAAATAGAATTTCTGATATTTAACTCAAAGGGGAAATCTAACAACATTGCTGTCCCCAAATGAGGAAGAGGGGATGCCCATGACTCCTTTCTGCCTCTCAAACCTAAACAAATCACAATGGGGTGGTAGATGTTAAGTTCCGAGATGACTTAACACATACTGATGTGCCAGGGAAAAAGGCTTGGATTGGAATGATTCATGTTTCCCGTCAGGCCACACATGTTGGCTCTTGTTGATCTTAATAGGCTGCCAGTTGCGAAAAGCTCAAATAATTCATTGTAAAGAACTTCTTGTGCCACGCTCGTGGTGTTGGGGAACTTGGCATGTGCTGTTGTCACAGTTGAAATCAACCAAGGAGTTCTTACATGTGTTCCTTAGATTTGAATGTGTACTGTGGGGGTGGGTTGTCTTATTTGGGCAAGGGACTTCCAATCTGAACTTGTTTCCCCTAATAGTCAAAGCAAGGTCTCTTCTTTTAAAGCCCAGGACAAGGCCCATCTGTGACTTGTAGGTTATTAGCCTAGTTTAGAAGGAAGTTTCGAATGCCCTGGAGCAGCTTTGTTTGTTCTAGAAATGCTTATTGGGCTATGCTACCCAGAATCCTTAGCAGGAAGTATGGCTTAGTGGTAATATATCATAATCCTCATGATAAGCTGAGCAGAGGACTAATGCAAAGTGCTCAGGAAATATTGGCATATTATTTGAGTCTTACAGTATTGTCAATCCCAAATACTTAAATCATGAGACTGGTTTAAAATACATTTTGGGTGTCTTTTTGATTTCTGACCCTTTAGAAGGCATGGGTTCAAGCTTCTGTTCATAATCAAGGGCTAGAAAGTAGCTTTTCATTTTTTTTTTTTTTTTTTTTTTTTTAAATGAGAGCTGAGAGTTGTACATATTGTAACTCTGACTGAGGTTTTTTTAACACTAAATATTGTAAGACTCATGATGTTCAGCTCTAACTTTCAGAATTGCACAGGATTCAGTCAAGCACTAATTGTGTATGGAGCTGGGTGGTTTTGATTTGCAAGTGGTCAGCATGAACCATTGTTTGATTTCCTTTCCCATGAGCTTGTACGTTTATGGGTGGAGTATATGTATAAACTCCAGAACTCAAAGCAAGTCAGTCAAGTCTGTCAAATTTCCCTTGGCTTTGTAAACAGTGCAAAGTTGGGGGCTGAAGTCTGAGCTCCTGCTTTAGATTTAAGTTTATGTAATCACTGTAGTATCAGCTTCAGTCTGAAAATACGAGGACCTGGATCAATACATTAAGTGTTGCATGTAGTACTGAGCATGCTAGGTTCCCTAAATAAAGAAAAGCTGCATGTGTTCAAGGCAAAACCTCTGGGTACAAAAAACCAATGCTGCTATCTTCCTTCAACCAGCTGTGAGTTGAAGCACAGTCTACTGTTCTGATTCCAGCTATTGCAAGAAGGGGAAAGGCTGGGGTTGGTCTTAAAGTGCCTAGGAAACCCAAATTGCCACAAGCTCCTTCCATTACAGATCAGATCAAGGGGCTCGAGGGACCTTCACTTCCCCCAACCCCACAGATTGCCAAAGATTATAGACTAATTCTAATGCTGGCTGTGTTTGGACAGCTCCCATCTCTTCTGTTGTGGAGAAAGTTAACTACTATGGATGAGTTCAGATGGGCTCTATATGCTTTAAACTTGATCAATTATGCACGCTATCAATTTGTTGGTAGGAGTTGTGAATACTCAAATGTAACACCTTTTTTTCTTTAATGGGAGTTAAGAACTTCACCCACTTGGTGCATACTGCTTCAAAGAGAAGATAGATAAATGGACTACTGTGGTATGGAGCTGCTAGTAAACCTGGGATAAATTTCAAGGTTATCTGGGATTTCAGAGGAGCAGAGTCAAAACTTTGTGTTCAAGAAATCTAAAATGTCTACAAGCGTCCTGCAAAAGAAGGTAACCCTCTCTCCATTGAAAGACTACAGGATTCCTGTCTAACTCTGTTGGGTGGCAGGAGGTTATGAAAAATGCAAGAATTCCTACATCTCTTCTCCCCACCTGAGACCAGGAGAGTATTAACTGCAGCCAAGAAAGTGGTCTGTTCTATAACCATGAAATGCTGTATCTTCTTTCCAGACTTTGGTCTAAAATTTTTGAGGGGGAAAAACCTTCATTTTCATCAAGCAAGCTTCTTTAGATCCTAAAGTTCTTGCTTTGCTAAATTACAGAGTAAGCATATTGGTAAAGAATTTTGCTTGAGGACACTTCTCTTCTGTTCTTAGTTGTAGCTGGCTTACATTTCCCAAATAGGGGCCTGGTCCTGCTTCCATTGAAGTCTGTGGCAAAACTTCTATTCACTTCAGTGGGAGCTGGACTGAGCCATTAAACAGGAGCTGTTGGTACACACAGGTTTTCCCCTCTTGCCCACTCAAATTGCAGACCGCTTGAATGTAATGATTTAAACAACAATATGTAGTAACATAATCCCTCTGTCTACTTATGTTGGTAAAACTTGATGTTGGATATCTATCTGGCTTAGTCCAGTATTATGGAGTTCTCTCTAAGAAATGTATAGACCCACAAACTTGCCTGGCTTCTATCCAAAATCAGAAAAAGCAGCAGCCTCTTCATTTGACAAGTTAGCAAACTTTTTTTGGCAAATCTCTCAGTGGACTTGATCTGAATTGCTAATGAAATGTCAAACCAGGACCAACATCTGTGGTCTTAAATTTCACTGAGCACTCAATTTGGTTGCAGTTGCTGAATTACCCTTGTCATCCCTGTGAAAGTCTGTTCCTTAACCCTAAACTTTCCAAGTATTGGGCAGGGATGAATGATCCTCATCTTAAATAGGAATTAAGTTAACTCCATGCCATAATGGGACTCGTCTCCTTGTGAATTTCTACAACTCTATCACACATTAAGTGGGTTGGATGTAGCTGTCAAACCACGACTCCTACTACTGGGACAATCTACCACAGGAGCAGATGGGCCTGACCCAACAACTCTTCCATGGTATGAAGCCAAGTAGCCCTTCCTAACCCAAAGAACTCTAGCATCTGTTGGACCACTTTATCTTCTATTGTCAGATAACTTGTACTCCATTTCACCACAAACTACACAGAGGTGGTGGTGGTGGGGAATTCTTTAGAAACTTTCTGCTTCTTTGGATTTTTATTTTCTTAAAGGCTTCAAGTCTGCCAGAGGATGGAAATAGCTCATAAAGTAACTGATTAATCTGATCTACCCCTATTCTCACCGCTTCTAGTGTCTACCCCTTTAAGCTAGTGGTTAGCAAGAGGTCACTGCTGCCTTCCCAGGTGTGGTGCTCTTGTGAGTGGCTGCTTTGGAGGTCACTTCAGGAACAGGAAAGGGCAGGTAGATGGGTAGGTGAGTGACTCTTTATGTAGGAGGTGCCAAATGTTCTTCCCACTTGTCAGCTGCAGGAGCTTCCTGCAGTGAGGTTTGGAGGGCAGGGGGGTTGATCGTTCCCTGCTCTTGCTGGTCCTTTGCCTTCCATCTGGTGCAGTCTTAGGAGATCTTAAAACAAAACAAAAAACCCTCTTACAAAGGAGATGAAACAGTTAAATATTATCCTCTTGCCATTCTAATAAAAACCAGAAATGATACCAACAAATATTTAAAAAGGCACCTGTCAGCCTGAATTTCTAGTAGACACAATTCAGTAAAGGCTGGGGTGGGCGGGGGGGGGGGGGAGATGTAACTAATAACTGTACTGGATATTCCAAGCAAGTTCTTTAAACTTCCCATTAGTACTTTTTGGCTTGCAGCATCAAGGGTTTCTAGCAGATTTAGAAGTCGCAACAAAAATGTTACCAAGAACTCCACCTAGAGTAAGAGGAGCTTGTTAATCAGGGTAGTTGCAGTACTGAAGGCAATGAGAGGTGTGTGTGGGGGAGAACTGATACTTAACCAAATTGTCTATACCATTATAGTAGAGCAAAAGCATCTTCAAACATTGTCCTCTTTCAAGGAGTGGAGCTGAGGATGCCATGTCAAAACCTGAAAATTAGCTGGGCCATTCATAGCCAAGTGTCCTGCTTTATGTGAGCCATCTTGCATCTGGACATGACTTTTTAACCATTGTCCCACATGGCCACATTGCTACTGTAAAATCTCGAAGGAGCCACAGGAGTCAGGAGGAGGGCTGTCCCTTCCCTTTGTGGCCTGGCTGAGCATCTGGTCAGGGCACAGGGCCTGTCAGTCACCACTGGGCAGAGGCAGGAATTAGGGGGCCCCCAGGCACCAAGCAGGTGAAAGGAACCCCCCCCACACAAGCTGGGGGGTGTCTGGTGAAGATTTTTTGGGGAGAGGGGGGAGTTTGAGGAGCTGGGGGCAGGTGTAGGGGTAGATCTGGAGGGTTGGGGGCAGTGATGGGGAAGGTGGGCTTGGGATGCTTGTGGGTGAAAGGACTGGGAACTGCAGGGGGCAGGAATCTGGGGTGGGAGTGACAGATCTGCATGTGTGAGGGGATGGTAGGGGACAGGTGGTGCTTGTTGCTGTTTGGCAAGCTTTCGTGGTTGCGAGCTGCATGTCTTGGATTACAATTAGTGCTGAAGAAGTCAATCAGCTGATAGTTTAATTATGCAAATAGCCTAGAACTATTTATATTTGTACTGGTGTGTGTACACTGAATACTGCTTTTTATTTAAAAAATGTGTGTATATCTAGATCAATAAAAAATTTGTCCCTCACTTCAGAGCATGGGGGTTGAGAGAGATGGACCAAAGGATGGCTGGAACAATGCCACCATTAAAAGATAGGGTTGGGATTGTATGCATTGTAATGCTTTGAGAGTTTTGGCATTGTGGAGGACAAAGTTTAAAGGACTTCCTAATGTGCAATCAACTGGACATTTTTTTAAAAAAGACCTTGAAATGAGATTTCACTAGTTAACACTGATCAGAGAGGTGTGAAGGCTAGGGGCTGGTGAGGGTTCTAGCGGAGTTCTGTGTTAACTTTAAGCTCAGCACTGCACCAACATCCTCTTCTGTACAATAGTAATAGTGGCTTGTTAATCCACTGTATATGTTGGGAAAAGTAGTCATGTCTAAGCAAGCTGGGGATAACCAACTGAATTAGGCTTATTAGTTCAATTTCAGGTCAATAACTTTCTTGGTCACACACATGATGGTTTGACAATACAGGAAAAATTCTCCATGGCGTAGGGACTTTATGATGATCCCACCAGACATTGTGACTTAATAGGATTTTATTTCCTATCCATAAGCAAATGTGCCTCACCTCTATGTTGCCTAGCGCTCTCTGCTAGAATGGATAGACTGACTTGAAAGAACCAGTGCTGGCAAATTGTTGTGTTTTAGCTCCAGCTGTGGACTTGAGGAAGCTCTGAGAAGTAAATCAAAATCCAGCTGGGAAAGTGAGTTGTGAGCTACTTTGAGGCTGGAACAGACTCCTTTATTCATACTTGTTGTGAAGTGATTTTTTGGCTGAATTACCTAGTGTACTCTATCACTTTAGCAGTTACTGTCTAACCTTAGTACATAAGCATACCCCAGTTTATTTTACCTGCTGAAGAATGGTAAAGAACATCCTCACAGGACTCTGACTTGTCCTTTTTTAAATAGGGTTAATAGGCATTTAATTCCAAGACACTAACTTAGTATACAGCAAAGAACAATTTCACGAACTTTTCAAAAAGGATGAATCACTATGGTAACTAGACTAAGTTAAAGAGCCTCTTCAAATGAGAAAAGTCCTCTATCTTAGCAAGAAAACATGCTATTGTACCTTCCACTTCAGATGCCTTTCAGGCTGTCTGGAGACAGTGGTGGATGACAATGGGTTGGTAAAGAATGGCTTTGAATTTAAAGCCCGTGCCTGGGAGATGATAGAAACCTGTGTTCTATTTCCAGCTCTTCTGTAGGCTTGCTGTGTGAACTTGAGTGTGTCACTTAATCTTTCTATGTCTCTATCTCGAAAGCTTTATTTCAAACTTCTACCCAGATTCTGGTGCCTGCCTTACAGGTGTGTTGTGAGCAGAGGCAGATTAAGAGTTATTTTAGGTCCCTTTGCACAGAACGCTTGGGCCTCCCATACCCTGGGGGTTCAGGGGTTCCAGAACTGGGGGGGCCAGGCCTGCCCACTTTTTAACATGGGTGTAGTAGCCTAGAGCGGGCATGGAGTGGTTGTGACCTGGCTATAGTTTGGGGGCACAGGGTGTCATTGCTCCCCCAAACTGCAAGCCTTGGGCCAGAAGTGACAGTGGTGTTGCACATGGCTGCTGCCTCAGGCACAAAGCGCTGGTGGCAGTGAGGGCAATTTCCCACTGGGAGTAGGGGATGCAGTGGGTGGGGGGTGGGCAGCAGGACAGGTGGTGGGCAGGCACCAAGAGAGTCTGGGTGGAGTGTGGCAACTGCTGAGGTCTGGCCAGTAGCAGCAGGAGCTGTGTTGGAGGAGCCCACCATGCTTTTGACCTTTCTGGGGCTTCCAGCTGCCTCCCGGGCAGGGCAGGGCTGCCACCTCTCCACACCTAATACAGCCTGTTGAATTCCACAGATGAAGAGTTACAGAAGTACAAAGTAGTTTCTGAAGATGTATAGCCGTTCATTATATTAAATAGCTGTTTAATGGGGACAGTATTAGCTCAATTTACACTTGAGGGATGGTTTTGACCCTCTGCCAAGGAGGGTGAGTGGTGGCTTAACCAAATGATTTAAATAGGTATGATAAGTTCTGATTTTGTAATAAAGAAGCTGTGAAATGTGTATCCTCCTGAAATCAATGGGAATCTTGCCATTACTTATTGGTCCTAAAGGCCCATATAGGGTGGAAGTTTCATCTAAGGTGCAAAACTGCCTTTAACCGGCCCTGTGTACAAGGCTTGGGTTTTTTGTTTTTGTTTTTTGTTTCCTCTGTACAGGCTTTCTATGTAAGTGAACACTTACTTTCTTCAGACTACATTGGTTGGTTAGTGATCTGAAGTACAAGGTGGTGTGCAGGCTAGCTGATACATTTTATAAGCTATCAGAGGGGCTATGGAAATGGAGTAGCATCACAATAAAATTGCTACCATGTTGCTGCAATAAATGGTCACAGCAAATCCCTATTCACATCAATGAAGAGCTACTACACAGGCGAAAGCACCTGAAGCAGCAATAATGAAGCCCGTGGCATGCTTTTCATCCCAGACTAAGTGTGGGTTTAAACATTTTCACCACAGACTAATTACATGCCCTTTGAGATTGGTAAAGTGGGAATGATATTTGCCTGTGGGGAAAACTGAGCCCTGGTTTAGTGACTTGCTGAGCAGGTCAGTGGCCTGTTCAAAAAGAGAACCCAGGAATTCCACTCCCAGATCTGTCCTATTGTAGGACTGGGGCAAATGGAATTTTAGCTCTCATGACGTTCTGAAAAGCCCATGCCCTAGTGAAGCTGAAAGCTCTTGGACTACTGCAATACTGAGGAGTGTGGATAACAGCAGGCCTTCCAGAAGCAAGGTGCTGGAGAAATCTCTGGCAGCACATATATTGCTGTCATGAAATCTCTTATGGGGTTTCTATGTTCCTTCCTCCTGCCCTGTGTATTCACTTAGTCCCCGACAACCTCAAACTCTCTGCAATGCTGGGCTCCTGTTTGTATTTTTTCAACTTACCCAAGTGCAAATATAAATTGTGAAAAGCAATGCATTAAACACTCTTTTTTAATAGTCTGGTTTTATTAACTGCCTGGAATACCAACTCGGGGCAAGCAAGCAGCAATCCATCAGCCTCTTACCTGACAACTACATTATGTTCTGTCACTGCGCAAAAACAAAACAAACAAACAAAAAACCTCCCTCAAAGCATATATTTGAAATACGTGAAACTGACTCTGTTAGTGGGCTCCTGTGAGGGACTTTTTTGGCAGGTTTACGAAGTGGTGGTCAGCCTGTTTAGACACATTGTTTAAGGGAATCCAAACTGCTTTCAAAAGTTTGGCTTTAATAAAAAGACTGCAGTGTTCTTGATGTTGAAAAATCAATCCCCAGTCCGAGTGAGGAACTCGGCTACAGCGAAAGGGCAGGAGTGGATTTACTATGAAACAAACTATGCAGTGGCATGGGGGGCCCCCTAAAATGTAGGACAAATCTGACAACCTGCCCCTGAGTCCCTGCCAGCGATGCAGTTGGGGCTCAGGCAGGTTGCCTGCATGCTTTGGCCAGTAGCCCCACGCCACTCCTGGAAGCAGCCGGCTACTGGCATATCTCTGCATGCTCTTGGTGGGGGTAGGGAAGGAAAGCAGCTTTGCGCACTGCCCCCGCCCCAGGCAGCACACGGAGACCCACTGTCCTCCTCCCCCCCCCAAGGGGCACACAGAGACATGCCAACAGCAGGGCTAAGGCAGCTCCCTGCCTGCTCTGCACCACTTCGCTCCCAGAAGTGACTGGCATGTCTCTGCGGTCCCTGGGGGGGTGAGGGTGTGTGTGTCTCCGCGCTGTCCCTGCCCCCGAGCACCAACTCTGCAGCTCCCATTGGCTGGAAAGTGTGGCAGAGACCCCCCTGGTCCTTACCCCCCACACCTACAAGCTGCTGCTGGAGGGGTGCATGTGCCAGTTGCTTTGGAAGCTGTGCTGACTCCCCACACCCCAGCCCAGAGCCTGCACCCAAACTTCCTATACCACCACCCCCTGCCCCAATCAAGGTACCTCACTTTATTTTCATTTACTTCCCATTACTTATATTATAGGAGGAGGAAAGAGGAAAAAGAATGGAAAAACGGGGCGGGGGGAGGGGGATAAGAGAACAGGCCCCACTAACTCTAAATCCACCACTGTGAAAGGGTGATACTGATGTCAGAAAACCCAAGCCCATGATGGAGTAAGGGCTGGATAAGGGAATGCGTGGGTTGTCCTGAGTTCAGCAACCAAGCTGGCTGGCAATTTTTCAGTTAAATGCATTTTGTCAGGAAATGCAGATTGGTTGGATCTGCAACAGGCTGTTTCCAGGGAGTGTGTGTACACACAGACCAACCTGATTCAGAGCAGGGATTTGAACAAGGTCTCCCATATCCCAGGTGAGCATCCTGAGCCCTAAGTTACTGGCTACTGAGGTAGATCTTGTGGTCCCTCTTCTTCCCCCTTGCCTTCCCAAAAGGTCTTGTTTTCACTCTGTAACAGAATGAAAAGACACATCCACCTCAATCTTGCACAAAATTCTGGTTTTTTGACTAGCCCTATTCAGGAGTAGATTTACTGGATCATTGGGGCTAGTGCTCTTTGGCACACTAGTAGGGGCTCCTCAAAGCCTGTTGTGCTCTACCCCTAAAGACCCAGTCAGTTTGAGGTTGTGGCCAGCCCAAACACTGGGATAGGTGCATGCTATTCCTTTTTGGAGTAGGAGTTGCTACAGAAGATGTTGACTTGACATACCACTTACCCCCCCCCCCCACACACACACACACTTTCCTCAGCTAACCTGCTCAGTGCTGGCAGGATGGCTCCTAGATAGCGATGGACCAAAGCTGCAAAGTTCAGACTAGAAGTTTCCCGACAGGAGGGGGCTATTCAGGAGGAAGATGACTTTAATTCTAATAGAGATGGGACCAGCTGCAATGTTAGAATGTATCTGGGCTCACCGGTTTCCCAATCTCGCTTAGTTGGGACAGCTCTGCTTTTGAGTAGTAGAAGTATTTTTCCTTCTGTGTAAAATATCCCGCTCTGCAGGAAGAATGAGATATTGGTTATGAAACTCCTGGGTCTCCTAGAAGCTATACTTAGATGCAGTTTTCATCTGCTCTAGAGCTGTGTGTTTCATTCAGGCAGAGGTAAGGGAAAAAGTAGAAAGCCAACTTGTCAGTGGAAGTCAAGAAGCTGGTGGTGATTCTTAATTTGCTCTATATGCAGAGTAACTTCCCTTCCTTATTAGATACTTCTACATACAGCCTGGCTTGTAATAGGAGCCACAAGGATTTGGGTAAATGGATTGAAAGGTGGCCATGTTGTGCTCTAGTACCTATTTATGTTCTTGGTATCCTGTGCTGAAATGTTTTGTAACTTCTTACACACCAACATACCTCTCTGAATCCCCACAGATATTCCTCTGCCTGCAAGGCATTGTGTGTGGAACTCAGTCTTTTTCCTTGTCTTCTTGCACCAGCACGCCACTGTTATAAATTGTTGTGCCAAGTAAAAAAAAAAAAAAAAGCTCTGATCTCTTGCTATACTGCAGTCTCGCACTTGTGTGTGTGTGTGTCTCTCGCAACACCTGAGAATGCAGAAGAAACTGTCTTCAGGTCAAAATAAGCTAATCATGCCTTGAACTGAATAAGCTCACTTGAGTCAGCTTTGTTAGCAGGGCCGGCTCCAGGCACCAGCCGAGCAAGCTGGTGCTTGGGGTAGGAGGCGGCATTCTGCCCAATCCTAAGGCGGCATGGCTGATGGTGGTGGTTCCGCTCCGGCCGCCCTGTAGGGGGCAGTGGTGTGGAGGATGGGAGCGGAACAGGGCAGCCCGCGTCCTTCCCTCCGACCGGAGCGGTGTGGAGTCCTCCTGGCAGGGGGCATGGTGGGATGGGCTGCGTGGCTGCCCCCCTTCTCTCTTTCCCTGGCGCCCCCCCACCACTAGCCGGAGCACATCTGCAGGGCAGGGAGTCCCCCTGCACCCTGGCTCCGGCCGCGCTGCAGGTTGGTTTGTGTGTGTGTGTGTGGGGGGAGGTTCTTGGGGTGGCCAGAAAGCCAGAGCCGGCCCTGTTAGGGTCCCTCATTTACAAGTCTCCTCGTTCTTTGGTTCCATTTAAACTTGTTGTATCTGCAGCAACTTCCAACTGACCTTTCTGTAGAGATATATGCCACGTGAAAAATGTTCCAATCCTTAAAGGTGCAATGCAACAGTCACCACAGCTCTGAAAGCTTCACATACCATAAAAACCCACAATGGGTAAAATAACAAAAAGGGAATAGAGATTTGGGAAGAACATTATTAATACAGGTGACACCCTTTTATCGCTGTTTTCAATGTGGGAAATTAGCCAGCTTAGCCTCCACTCCTTGGCTAGACATTCATTAGCAGACCTCACTGTAGAGTCAGGGACCCAGGCTTGCACACAAAGGGGTTCCTCTGCATGTTGAACAACCACAGAATGTTTCTTCCCCTATATGGATCACAAGGGAATAGGATTGCTGCTATAGAGGCACAAAGGTCAAACACAATCATTGAAGTGGAAAAGAGCTCTTGAGTAAAACTACTCCATCTGCTGAAGGTTATTGCAAGATTGGTCACTAGCTTCTGTCTAGTCCTGTTTTTAAATGACCCCTGACCCAAAGTACCAATAAGGGGACAAGATACTTTCAAATCTTGGTGTGGGGAAGGCTTTTGTTTGTGCTCTTTGTTTTGGTGGTTGTTCGCTCTTGGGACTGAGAGGGACCAGACATCAATCCAGGTTCTCCAAATCTTTCTGAACAAGTATCTCATATTTCAAACTTGTAAGCAAACAGCCAGCCAAGGCGTGTTAGTTTATCTTTGTTTTCTCAACTTGTAAATGTACCTTTTTGCTAGAGTGTTTCATCTGTTTGCTGTAACTTTGAACCTAAGTCTGGGGGTGGGGGGGAGGTTTCTGGGCTCTTTAAGTTTGATTACCCTGTAAAGTTATTTTCCATCCTGATTTTACAGAGATGATTTTTACCTTTTTTTCTTTAATTAAAAACCTTCTTTTTAAGAACCTGATTGATTTTTTCCTTGTTTTTAGATCCAAGGGAGTTGGCTCTTGATCCACCAGGAGTTGGTGGGAGAAAGGAGGGGGATGGTTAATTTCTCCTTGTTTTAAGATCCAAGGGGTCTGGATCTGTATTCACCAGGGAATTGGTCAAGTGTCTCTCAAGGCTACCCAGGGAAGGGAATTAGCACTTTGGGAGTGGTGGCAGCGGACCAGATCTAAGCTGGTAGTTAAGCTTAGAAGTTTCATGCAGGCCCCCACATTTGTACCCTAAAGTTCAGAGTGGGGAAGCAGCCTTGACAGAGACTATATTGTAGCTCCACTAATGGAACTTGGTGGTGATTCTCAATCCTATATGTAAACCATACAATCAGTTTTTTCTTCTCAGCAGCCTTCTTTAGGAAACTGAACCCAAAGTGGTCTGTATGCTTGGACAGCCTCTGAATGTTTGAAAACGCTAACTTTTTTTCCCTTGGAGATTTTCTTTTTTTATGGGTTAGCTTTATAGTTGCGTGGTTTATTTTCATTGTCTTATTTTAGCGAAGTAATTTTTTGGTGCTTTTTTGTTAAAGTTCTGCTCTGCTGCACTTTGAAACATAACATTGCTTGGTGCAATAGTCTTCGAGAAATTGTTTGACAGGGAAGTTATATTTCCATCTACAACTGGGCGAAATTGAGGCCTTCATCCGGAAGGAGGAAACAAAACTACATATTACTCGCCCTGCCATTTAAAAAAAAAAAAAAAGTAATAGAATGTCTGTCTAAATCGGAGTGTAGTAATCCAGCACCTGGTTTGGTGCATCAAAAAAAATTGCAATTTTTGGAGGATGGTATTTTGAATAAAAGCTTAAAACAACCAGTCCTAAAACCCTATACTCTGTTTTTGCAAAAACAGAGTAACAGCAGTGTTATCCTCTTTTTACAATACAGCCGTATGGGGTGACTGAATTAGCCTCATCTGACAATGGAGCTAGAAATTGGGGTGCAAATGCAGGGCAGTTAAATGTCTAGTTAGTGGGGTTTTTAATTCAGATGGGAGGAAAGTGAGAATGGGACAGATCCAGGCTGCACCAACTTTATGGGCTTGTATGTGATATTGAGATAAAACCAGGGGCTGGAAGTTAGGCCAGATCAGGATAGACAGAAGGGGGGAATGGGAGCTGGAGCATGTGTGCTTGATATGGGTTAGAAGGGGGAAAAACACAAATGGGGGAGAGAGAGCAATATGTGGTAGCTTACTGAAAGCATTTGAAAAGAATGGCAGTGTGGTGAGCTGGCGTGTGGTGTGGAATTTCTTGGTCCTGCTTGGTTTTTTTTCTCTCTCGTTCTTGTTCTGAGTTCTAGGAAATAAAGTAGTGTTACATTGTTCTTATTCAAGTCCTCTAGATGGAAGCTTGCAAACTTTTGTGAACATGCTGTGAACCTACCAGGGAGAACTGGCAATGAGGATGGATTATAATAAAGAAGAAAATCTGAGAAAGCCGGCTGCTCCCTAACATGGGAGGTGCACAATCGGGGCAGCCCGTCAATATAGGCGAACTAGGCGGTCGCCTAGGATGCCAAGTTAAATGGGGTGCCAAATTAGAGGGGGGCAAAATCAAATTTAAAGAAAAGAATGAAAGATGGAAAAAAATACAAATAGCAAAGATGTCATTATTTCAATTCCTATGTGTGTACGGAGGGAATATGAATTATAATTCATTTCTCTACATTTCTGAATTTATTAATGTCAAATCTCTTATTTACTGCAAAAATATTTTAGCAGAAATTTTGTTCAATTTGTGACATAGGGTCAAGATGACCCACTTTGCAATTTTGATAAGCAATAACTCAGCCACAATGAAACACATTCGCCAGTGGCAACAGCTGCAATGTTAGTGACACCTAACTAGAATATACATCAAGGTCGCATAGCTGGAAATTCATGTAGAGTGGAGATCTCGCGAGTTGATACATGTCAAACGGTCATTTTAACACGTCGCAGAATCAAGTGAATACTGTGGAAAATTTCTTGCTGCCAAATAGAATAATGTCTTTCAGCATTATTAAATCTTATCATTATCGGGCTGTATAATTATGAACTTTTCTTTGTTATAACTGGTTCACATGTAATACTTTTCTTTTGTGGACCTGAACAGCGTTCACACTTCATAGACTATGAAAGTGATGACGTCACACTCCAAGCAGGTAACTGTGAGGAAGGGGATTATCTTCCAAACAACTGGTGTCTGTTATAATTTCGAAAAAGATCATTTTTGTTTCCTTGTAAACGCTGTAACTAACTGTTTTAATAGGTAAGTGAGTGTATGTTACTAATCATTGAACCTTTTAAGCAGTGAAAAGATGTGTTGGGATGGCTGCAATGTGGTTTAAATCGCCAACCATGCGGTGGGTGTCAGCCATCCTTAATGCTGGAATGCTTGCAGTCAGGAGCACAGTGCATAGTATTGAAATGCCCCATGGCAGAAAGAGGGGGGGAAAAAAACCCTCAGGAGTTGAGTATCATTAACCAACAGCTGAGAAGGAAAAGGAACAAGCAAAACAGCAGGGATCCTTCCTGAAATATCTTCTCTTTAATCCAAATAAAGATGGAAATAGTTCACAGCATCCAGATGAAGGAATTTTACTTGGAGATGAGGGTAGCTCACATCCACAAAAAAGCATTTGGAAACTCCAGATGATGGAAATTTACTTCTAGATGAAGGCAGCTCACAGCATCAGACTGGTATGGAAGTGGAGAAAATTTATTCACCTTCAGAGACACATGCAGAAATTGAAGTAAATAAAGTAGAAGGAAGAAAGGATGAAGTTACAAACAAGTTACAGTATGGGGACCCAGCTTCATGGCCCTGATGTGATGACCGTGTGTGGCAAATTCTCATGGACCCGAACAAGTTCCTGAATTTCCCTTCCCTAAGGATGGAAATAAAAGAAAATTCTCTGCTCAGCATTACAAGAGGAAACTTATTAATGGGGAAGAAATTCATCGAAACTGGTTACAATATTCAGTGTCAAAGGACTCTGTTTTGCTTTTGCTGCAAGTTTTTAGAAATCGAGCAATTGGTACATCACTTACTGAAAATGGTTCAAAGGACTGGAAAAACATCTTCTGTACTTCTTTCATGTGAAGAGAGAATTGAACATTTGGAATGTTTTCAAAATTGGAAAACTTGAATTACGATTGAAAAGAGGAAAAGCTATTGAATTTACATGCGATCAAGGAAAAAATATTGGCAACAAATATTAAAGCGTCTGATTTGCTTTAGTGAGTTCTTGGTGGGCAAAATTTAGCATTCCGCGGCAGAAACGAAAAATTATACACTCCAGGTAATGGAAACTTTTTTTGGAAATTGTTGAATAACTAGCTTTGTTTGATCCAGTCATGAAGGAGCATCTACGTAAAATAACCGATCATGAAACACAAGTTCATTATTTAGGGAAAAAATATGCAGAATGAAATGATTCAAATCCTAGCAAATGCCATTAAAAATAAAATTGTAGAAGCTGCCCATTCTGCAAAGTACTTTTCGATAATACTGGACTGTACACCAGATGTGAGTCATGTTGAACAAATGACCATGATTATTCATTTTTGTAGATATGGAAAAGTCTGCAGGTAAAGATAATGTTGAAGTGTTCATAAAGGAACACTTTTTTTGGGGGGGGGGGGGGTTTCGTACCACTGAGGAGACGACTGGAGCATTTATGACTGAAACTATTCTACAAGAGCTTGAAACCATGTTATTATCTGTTGGAAAACTTACATGGCCAAGGCTATGATAATGGGAGTAATATGAAGGGTAAAGACAGTGGTGTGCAAAGAAGAATGATGGAAATCAATACTAGGGCATTTTTCGTTCCCTGCAGTGCACATTCTCTGAATTTGGCGGTCAATGATGCTGCTAGATGCTGTTTGGAGGCAAGCAGTGTCTTTGACCTGGTGCAAAGTGTGTTTGTGTGTGGTCTTTCCTCAGGCTTAACACACCATTGGGAGATTCTGACTCACCATTTGAATTCTCTAACTGCAAAACAATTTAGTAAGACAAGATGGGAGAGTCGCATTGATGCTTTTGAAGCCTCTTTGCTATGAACATGGAAACATTTATGATGCCCTAATTGAAATTTCTGATACTACCTTTACTGGATCATCTGGTAATATGGCACGTTCAGATGCAGAAGCTCTTGTAAATGGCCTTCCAAGTTCAAATGTATGACTTCGCTCATTTTGTGGTATAATATCCTTTTCGAGATTAACCTCTCTAGTAAGCAGCTTCAGGAAAAGAACTTGAACATGCATTCTGCTATTCAAAAACTGCAGCAAACTAAAAATTATTCTGGAGGAATTCAGAAGTGATGAAGGGTTTGAAAGAACACTGGTCGATTCTCTCGAGCTTGCTGAAGAAATAGACTTTCCAACAGAATGTGAACTAGAGCCCGTTCGCATTCGGCAAAAGAAACAGCAGTTTTCATATGAAGGACGAGACACCCATTCAGAACCCAAAACAAAGGTTCAAAGTGAATTTCTACTTCGCAGTCCTTGATGCTGCTAGTCACTTGGCTGATGAAAGATTTCAACAGATGCAGCAGCTACAGTCCGTATTTGGCTTTCTATAGGATATCCACAGCTTGCAAAAGGAAACCGCAAAACAGATAAGGAATTTTTGTATAAAACTGGAGTTGGCATTGACCCATGAATATTCAAAAGCCATTGATGCTCCTGGCCAATGGGAGCTGGGGAGGGCAGTGCCTGCAGGTGAGAGCAGCGCTCAGAGCCTTCTGCCTCCTCCCCCCCGCCTAGGTGCCAGATCAGCTGGTCACTTCCAGGGCACAGCGCTGTGCCAGGAGCCTGCCTTAGCCTTGCTGCACCACTGACTGACTGGGAGCTGCCAGAGGTAAGCCTGGAGCCCCCTCCTGCACCCCAAACACCTCAACCCTGACCCCTTCC
This sequence comes from Trachemys scripta elegans, assembly GCF_013100865.1. NCBI lineage: Eukaryota > Metazoa > Chordata > Testudines > Emydidae > Trachemys > Trachemys scripta. The sequence continues at coordinate 66,861,557 of NC_048301.1, read as the reverse complement.
TGCACCCCAACTGGAGCCCCCTCCCACACCCAGAACCCCTCATTTCTAGCCGCACCCATAGAGCCCTCACCCCCTCCTGCCCCAGCCCAGTGAAAGTGAGTGAGGGTGGGGGGAGAGCGAGCCACTGAGGGAGGGGGAAATGTAGTGAGTGGGGGTGGGGCCTCAAGGAAGGGGTGGGCCTAAAGTGTCTGGTTTTGTGCAATCAGAAAGTTGGCAACCTTAACATGAATGCTTTCCAGAGTGAACTGTTCAGATGTTCTGGGGCAGTAGGCTGGGCCAGAGTCTTTACACAGTTACATCAGTGTAATTTCTACTGCAGCTGATGGAGTCACCAGAGTAAAAATTGGTGAGATCAGAACTGGGCCTAAATGGGCTTAGGCAACCTATGATCATTTGCTTTTGCAGGAAAAGTAGGGTTACCATATCTAACAAATAAATTTAAAAAGAGGACCCTCCACGGGCCCTGGCCCCGCCCATTTCCCGCCCCGCCCCAACTCCACCCCTTCCCTGGCCCCTCCTCCCTCCCACTCCCAGCCATGCGAAAAGGGCTGCCCGAGCACTACCGGCTTCATGGTTTGCCAGGCAGCCCCCAGCCGGCGCTTCCCCAGCGCAGCTGGAGCCCGGGAGGGGAAGCGCCCAGCCAGGGGCGCAGGGTCTGGAGGCTGCCCGGCAAACCGTGAAGCCGGTAGCGCTCGGGCTTCGGGCAGCCCCTATGCCTCTGGACCCTGCACCCCCGGCCGGGCACTTCCCCTCCCGGGCTCCGGTGGCGCAGGGTCCGGAGGCTTGGGGGCTGCCCGAAGCCGGTAGTGCTCGGCTCTTAAACAGAGCTGAAGAGTCAGGGGAGGAGCAGAGCCACTGCGGCCGGAGGCTCTGCTCCTCCCCTGACTCTTCGGCTCTGTTTAAGAGCCG